>NC_046172.1:90437976-90591189 GCF_011064425.1 Rattus rattus
CTGCTAAGACTGAACCCCCAGTGAACTAGACTGTTGGGGAGAGGGAAGCAAGGGGGGGAGGGTTGGGAGGGGAACACCCATAAGGAAGGGGAGGGGGGAGGGGGATGTTTGCCCGGAAACCGGGAAAGGGAATAACACTCGAAATGTATATAAGAAATACTCAAGTTAATAATAATAAAAAAAAATATAAAAAAAAAAAGAATCCTTTAATGAGCTCATAGTTATACGCCGGAAGTGCAGACTAGCTTAACTGGATTCATTGCTGTTCTGGCTCTCACCAGAGTATAATCAAGATGCTGTCTCCCGCTATGGGCCCCTCAGATTTGATCTTGGAATTCTATTATTTCAATGTCATTCTTGTTTTGGGGGAAAATATCTATGTTATGTTAGGATTGAATCCCTATTTCACCAGTGGATATGAGTCAGATGTTGCCCTCTGATTCCAGAAGGCACAGAAAGATCCATCCTTTTGGACCTCTCCACAGACTCTATAATAATATGACAATGAAACACATCTCAGTTTGCTGAAATAATATCTTCTATAACAGTGTGACCCTAGAGTGGAAACCCATCCCATTTGTCATATTTTGCTGCTTAAAGAAAGTCTACCTAAACATAGAGGGTTGGAGAATAGTTAGGGGTCATCTTAGGGTCTTCCATAATCACAAAGAGAAGGTATATTCCATTATTCTCTTAAGCCTCTAGTTTTTATATTAAAGACTTATATATCAAAGAAAAGATTACTTGCCACACTCTTTCAATTGTTTCTAGAACTCTAAAAGCAAATTGCTAATAATTTTACCCCAACTCTACTTTTCTCATTGTTTCTTTCAGGTGTTTTTCTTAGTTCCTTACAGGTTTCTTCCTTAGTTACTTATATATTAAATATAAAACTCTATAACATGATTTGACTCCTTAACCAAATTAGAAAAACATAAATGCATTCAAGAATAAAAATTTAATGAACACATTAATAAATCGTCCTTATGCTAAACAACATTCTATGAGCTTCCCTTAATACTTCTGAAGTTCATGTGTTTGTTTCTAGGACTTTCGTTCCTCATGTGAAAGATTTCTCTCCAGAACAAGTGAAAGAAAACTGGGTCATTATTCATACGGCATTCTATATTACCAGCCTTTGTTTGGCTTCAGAATAAATATAGAAGAGTGTGATTTTTGTTTCTATCGCCTCTGGGACTACTACTACCCCAAAACATTATCCTCTCAATAACTATGTCTTCTGCTAATATAGGTGATGCACAGTGCGTGAAACGATGAATCAAAAGTAACCTAGAATTATATTATCTGTGATCATAGCTTGAAAGTAATCAAGTATGTTTCTTCTTTAAGCTTTAGGCTTATCGAGTTTAATCTCCTGGTGTAATGTCTATCTGGCCTTAGGATTTACTCTGTGAAAGATACTACTTTTGCTCTAAATAGAAAGTTGTGGTGGACTTCAAAGTAGGTTAGGCAAAATGACTTACTCTGGTGTTAAAAGTAATAATTAAATGAACCATAATTCTAATGGTGTACAAATGATTATAGAGGGTAGAAACAAGAAGCTGCAGCTCAGAGCTGCCAGAACTTCTTCTTCTTGGTGGTGAACTGGACCCTCACAAAGCATCAGCTACAGAAGACGCCCTTGCTTTGCTGAGTATGTTGTTTTCTTCCCCCAGGTGATTAGGTTACAGCAATGGAGAAAGAAGTAGTTAGTATACTAAGATACACTGAGATATACAAACTTGCAAGTATAATTTCAGAGTTTGTGTTTGTATTTCAGGCATCTTATTCATGTAACACTCTACTCCTCTCTCTCTATTTCTCTCTCTCACACACACACACACACACACACACACACACACACACACACACACACGTATACACATACATATATATGTGCTATTATGTAAGGTTTCAGGTATATATACAACACAAAATGGCCATATCAGATTAACTTTCTATGAGAGAAAATTTTAGCATTTCTTTGCGGTAAAAACATTTCAACTCCTCCAGCCATTTTAAAGTGTATCATGTAATATTAGTATCTGTACTTACCTTACCTTGACATGTGTAGTGGTTTTAGAGAAAGTAAACTTCATAGTATTAAAGTATAAAAATATTTGAATATCTGTTCCCTTGTTGGTGATAATTATGAGGATTGGCCATGTTGGAGAAGGTGTGTCACTGGGAATCCATATTATTCCCATGTTATTCCGAGTTAGTTCTTTTTGCCTCTCTCTGCCTTATGTTTATGGCTCAATATGTTGACTCTCTGCTACTGTTCCAGTGTCATCCTGACTGACTTCCTCCTTCTGTTTTCCCTGCCATGATGATTAAGAACTCAGCTCTCTAAAATTATAAGTCCCAAATCAAATTGTCTTCTATAGGTTGTTGTGGTCATGATGCCTTATCATAGCTATAGAATATTAAGACATTATTTAATAGAATAAAATAACATATTCATCATGTTTATCTATAATTTGTGACCCATTTACCAATATTTACCTTTTCCCTCTCCCATGACCTTCTACTTACTGCTGGACTCTTTTTCTGTAAGTTTGACTTTTAAGAACTCAATCTGTGGTTGCTAACAAAAATTATCACTTGACTAAATATCAGAACCACATACCTTTCAATTATGATCATGGTGATTTCTTAATAACAGTTTTATATTTATATGCAACCACATATTCTATGTTTGATTATCTTATAGCAAAGGAGACAATACATATAAATTCCAACTCTTCCTTCTTCTAACCCAGATTTGTTTGGACCATGGAGTTTGATCCAAATAGTTATGCAGGAGTTATAACCATAATTGTTCCTTCCTTTTCCTCATCCATTTCTTCTAATCTATAGACAATCCTATTGAGTTAGAAATCACATCATAAATAGTGTACAGATTAGTATTGAATTAAATGAGAAATTCAGAGAATACTTCTTAGAGGATGGGAACTTAAGCTTGTCAGAATTTCTACTCTTGGTAAACATTTTGGGAGGAGTACTGTCTTCTGTCATGGAAAATACATTGTCATTCAGGTAATTGACTTAACACTGTAATAGTTTCATGATCTTGTTTCCTTGTGCTCTGAACTTATGTCTGAGTGATCTGAATAGGAATACCCTTTATAAACAAAATGGAGTGAGCCAAACTCATGACATAACCTATAAAAAATAACACCAACTCAGTTTACTCACTTTTTACAAAGAATATTATGTTTAGTATTTTAAAAAAGACATAATGAAAATAAGAGAAACTTCTTGCTCACTATTATACATTTGCCAATGTTAGTATAGTAATATACACAGAGACAGCTAAAAAGACTAAAATTATATATGAATAATGATATATCTATGAAAATGACTTTTTTGTATGTTTTCAGAGAATCAATGACTAGCAGGTTCCAACATATCTTCTCAACAGATGGAATTACCAATCACCCTAACTCATCTGAATCTGCACAAGAATCAACAATAACTTTTGGATGTTTGAAGTGAAGTGCTCGCTTTAAACAAGAAGTAATAACCCTGACTATAGATAGCTTCTTAGAAACCTCAGCCTGAGTTATTCCCTAAGTCTTTAAAACACACACACACACGCACACACACACACACAAACATACACACATACACTTCCAAGTTTACTTTAAGCAATTTTATTTTATTAGTGATTTAGTAGTATTATTTATTATTTATAATGATATTCCCAAATCATTATCTGAAAAAAAACATAGTATTGAAATTACAAGATACTTTACAATTTAAATCAGGCAAATTAGTGATATTTTGTGGTGGGAGGAACTTAAATCCAAGGATAAACATAATCACTGTCACTGAATTACAAATGTAGTTCAGAGAGTGCTAACCTAGAATGCATGTACCTTCAGTATAGCATTATAAAACTGAGTGGTGGCATTTGCTGGTAATCCTCAAACACAGAAATTAGAAGCAGAAGTTTCAGGAGTTCAAGGTTATCTTCACACCAAGCTTAAAGCCATGCTGAGTTACATGAGACCCAGTTCCAAAACAAACAAAAAAAAGATCAATAAAATCAATCAATACTTTTATAAGCTTAAAATCCTTAGATTATACAGATCAATGGTTATTCTTTATTGTCACTTTTTATTACTATATAATATACTTCTTTCTCATGGTATTCATGTCCTGATGCTTCAAGAAAAAAAAGGAAGTTTATCAGTTATCTACCAACTATTTTCAATCAGATTATTTTATATATAAAATAGTACATATTATAGAATATATATCAGTGTATAATATATCATGTTATACATATACTTATTACTTGATTCAATGAGATAATACATAAATGTAAATCTCTATAATTGAGAAAGTATAGTATAAAGATTTATTCTTAGAACATACATTTATTGAAAGCCTATTATAAATTGAACTATGAGATGGAATATTATAATGATAAATGTAGTAATACAGTTCCTGAGGATATTAATTAAAAAGGTAATTATAAAACTATGTCGAGTGTAATGTTAAGTGGAAAGATACTCAGTTCTGGAGCACATGTTGAAATTTTAGGGACTCAAGAATGTTTCCTATAGTGAAAGTGTTCCGGGCAATGTAACTAAGATATGTAAAGATTTGGAGATCTGGAAATTAAAGTCAACAAGCAAAAGCATACAGCAGCAAGAAAGATGCTTTCCATGGTTAAAAGTTCAGTAGAGCTTAAGGAAAGCCTACAAAGTAAAGAACAGCAAGAAATGACCCAGAGCAGTAGGAGTAAGCAGTGCATATCTTGTATAACTTAAAGATTATGGGCTTTATTTTGATTGCCACAGAAGTCCATGGAAGGGCACTTATCATTAAAATTAGCTGCTACATCATGAATGAACTTCAAGGCAGAACAAGGAGACACAGTATGATCTGTTCAATTGTGTAGTGAAAGGATTCAAGTATACACTTACAGTATGAATCCTGAAGGTAAAAATGACAGGGACCCATAATCAATTATACATTGGTGTAGATAAGGTAAGAGATGTCTTCAAGATCCCTAGTTTAAGCAATTGGGTAAATGGTGATATCATTTCATGAGATGGCAAGCATAGAAGAGTGTATAGGCCATAAATGATGATAATCTGGATATAATATGTGCTATAAATGATAAGTAGAATACATTTCTTTTTTTCCCTCCATCTTTATTTATTTATTTTTTTTTTGGTTCTTTTTTTTGGAGCTGAGGACTAGACAGGGCGCCTTGCACTTGACAAGCACTCTACCGCGACTAAATCCTAGCCTCCTCATCTTTATTAACCCCATTTCTTATTTTTATTTGATTATTGTTATTCCTTCCCAGTTTCCCAACGTCCCCTAACCCCCTCCCTCCCCTTCTGTCTCATTTTCCCCCATAATCCCCCTCCCCAAAAATCTCATTTACTGGGGGTTCAGTCTTGGCAGGACCAAGGGCTTCCCCTTCCACTGGTGCTCTTACTAGGCTATTCATTGCTACCTATGCGGTTGGAGCCCAGGGTCAGTCCATGTATAGTCTTTGGGTAATGGCTTAGTCCCTGGAAGCACTGGTTGGTTGGCATTGTTGTTCAAAGACACATGCTCCACTATGTTCATAGCAGCCTTATTTATAATAACCTAGAAGCTGGAAAGAACCCAGATGCCCTTCAACAGAGGAATGGATACAAAAAATGTGGTACATCCACACAATGGAGTACTACTCAGTATCAAAAACAATGACTTCATGAAATTCATAGGCAAATGGAATGAACTAGAAAATATCATCCTGAGTGAGGTTACGCAATCACAGAAAAACACACATGGTATGCACTCATTGATAAGTGGCTATTAGCTCAAATGATTGCATTCTCCTAGATGCACAGAACATATGAAACTCAAGAAGGATGACCAAAATGTGAATGCTTCACTCCTTCTTTAAAAGGGGAACAAGAATACCCTAGGGAGGGAATAGGGAGGCAAAGTTTAGAACAGAGGTAGAAGGAACACCCATTCAGAGCCTGCCCCACATATACAGCCACCAAAGTAGATAAGTTGGATGAAGCATAAAGTGCAGGCCAACAGGAACCGGAGTAGTCTCTCCTGAAATTTTAGCCAGAACATAAATACATAGGTGGTGAATGCCGCAGCAAACCACTGAACTGAAACGGACCCCCGTTGAAGGAATCAGAAAAAGAACTGGAAAGCTTGAAGGGTCTAGGACCCCATATGAACAATAAGAATACATTTCTGAAAATAAAGTATAGTAATGTATTTGTTCTGAGAGGGAAATATTTTAAAAGTGGCAGCATTTGAACTGAGTAAGATTTTAGAAGAAACTTTAAGGTACATTTGAGGGACAGCAATGGATAATGACCGAAGAATGTAGGATGATGTTTAAGGTATCATTATAATCAAGATGTCAAATGATAATAGGATTTTGATGCTAAGCATTTTGAAAGCATGGTAAATATTACATAACCCCATGGTTTGCATTCTCGTGTTACCTTCATCCATCAACCAGTCATAGTTGATGCCATCCTTCATAAAATAAAGGGTATTGCAAAAAAAAAAAAGAAAAAAAAAGAGAGAGAGATTACAAACAACATAAAATAAATGCATTATCTTTCATAAATTTATGAATTCATTGTCCTTGGTTTTTTGTTGTGTTTTGATTTCTCACTACGAATTGTAATATTCTTCAGGAAACTGTCAAGGTTTGGTTACTACTATTGAAATCTATGTATTCCAAGCTTCTTTCCAACACTGTCAATCTATGAGATCTATAATTCCTAGAAAATTATTTAACAGGCATCAAGAAGCACTGAAATTTAGGGGAGGTAAAAATTACAATACCAATGCTGTTTTCAGGTAGTTTTATGAAAAGAAATCTTGGCAGTACAAAGCATGCTGTTCAAACATGGTAGTAGGAATGAATAAATGGCATTCTGAATCTGGGAGGCCTGAAAGGGATAATGTAAGAAAGCCAGAAAGGTTAACTTCTTAATCAAATTCTTGCTTTATCTCAGAACCTCTATTTGCCCCATACTCTCATTTTAGGAGGTTTTTTCAGAAATGGACTCAAAAAACACTTTTCTTTTCTGACTCACCAAATCCTAAACCACAAAGTGCTAATGTCTTTGAAAGGAAGATAGTATATTATTTATATTTTGCTGAATGGATGAAGAATTAATTACTTCAATGGGATGAATCATACAGAGGAAGCATATGCTAATGAGTTATATAAAATCAGTACTTGGAGAGGTCACAAATGAAAACAGTCCCCATCCTACCATAAAATCAAAGCTGGAAGATTCAAACAATATCAGAGAAAAAATAGCCCCTTTTATATCCAGGGCTATTTTTGTTTCAATCCTTTGCAAATAAAATCACACAAAAAGAAGTAGTGGAATATGTGAAATTTGATTGAGGAACTGATGCTCAACATTTGAATTAATTAAAATTCTTACAACTCATTTGTTAGAACTGCAGATTGTGAGCAATTAAGTGTGTGTGTGTTTTGTGTGTGTGTGTGCATGTGTGTGTGTGTGTGTGTGTGTGTGTGTGTGAAGTAAAACTCATGTTACTCAACACAACTTGTCTTTCTTTTACTTTCATTTGTCCAACGAGTAAAATCATAGAATAGCTATGGACATTTATAGATCTGTGAAATTAGTATGGCGTGAGCTCTTAAACTGACAAGAAAACAAATGAGAATTTCTAAATCAGTTGCCTCTTAGAACCTTTTTCTTTCTATTGCACTAGGCCAGCACAGAGTGCTAGGCAAAGCCATGTGCCACAAATGAATGACATATGGCTAAGACATTCATTTTGATTTCCTCAGTCATCAAGTGATTACAGCTAGTGTACCAACTTGGTAGACAAATATTTTAATGTTAAATATGTACCATAGCACTATGGTAGCTATGACTCATTGGAACATTCAAATGGAGCATAGAAGTTACCTCAATTTACATATTTTATCTCATGTAGCTTTATGACAATAATGGTTTATATGCTATCATGTTCAACATATGCCAATCCTAAGTGCATATTTTATCTCGTCTAGTCTACAATGACTCTATAAGTAGTGGCATTATTAGCATTGCTTTATAAATGAAAGCAATTGGAAGGGAGGAACTAAAGTTCAGGATACCTGGCTCCAGAGCAGTGTTCTTAACCTTCCTAATGTTGTAACCATTTAATACACTTTCTCTTGTTGTGGTGACCCCAACCATAGAATTATTTTGTTGTTTATTTAAAGCTAATTTTGCTACTATTTTAAATTGTAATGTAACTATCTGGTATGCAGGATATCTGATGTTGAGATAGAATGATACAGTCTTCATTCCACCCCAGTTTAAGACAATTTGAAGGGAAGACTCAAAGCTAGCTTAGATCTAGATGCAGGTGAATTTCTGGTTTGCAACAAGACAAAGAAAAATACAGTATCAGTTTAATAAGACAGAAATCAAGGAACATGAAACCAAGAGGGTCGTCATAGATCATGACAAAGTTGGACAGATGAAAATAAAGGAAGTAAAGGAAGAAGAATGCCTTGATGGATTGTAAAAAAGAAGATTGTTACCATGGAATTTGTCAAACCAATCAATCAATCAATCAATCAACCAGTCAGTAGCTTCCTAGAGCAGTAGCTCTTATTTCTATCCAAATGACACTCAACAATGTCTAGAAAGGTGGGGCGATGAGTATAGGGTATGCCTGCTACAGAGAAATAGCAGGCAACTCTAACATGAATGATTTCTTAAGCTATTGCATGTTAGTAAGTATACATTTGTAGTTGTAACAGGGCTTCTAGTCATTTGTGAAATTTTTATGTGTCACCCAAGTATATAAGGGTATGAAATAAGTATGCAAATAAAGTAAGTTCTTGTAAAGATAATAAAAAGTTTATTTTAAAATAATTATTTGACATATATAATTTACTAGTGTACTAAAGATAAAAGGAAATTTGATACTAATGAGATAAATATGCTTATTTACTTTACAAAAGTAAATCTTGGCTGATTGCTTGATTCTGCAGGACATATCTCTTTTAAAAGTTTTAGAGTTGATTGATATTTTGATTTTGTAGTTGTCAGTGCTAAGGACATTAATATGTATAAATACACATTTAAAAAGAGCAGAAGTATATGTAGGTCCATTTCAGTGATTATTGTAAACTTTGTCTTTACCTCCAAATCAGATTTCAGTTCACAAATCATTCCGAAACTCAAGTCAGCAACTCAAATAGCAACTTAAACATGAAATTCTCTAATCCAGTACAATCTAGAGATACACGGATGCTTATATGCTAAGGAATAAAGACAAGAAAATATTGAAAGTCTGCTTTCTGTAATTAAACTTTTGTTTCCTTAGGAGCAGAAACTTTTATTTGTGCAATAAAAACTCTGCAATTAATAATATACAGTGTTTTTTAACCCAAGCCATGGTGTTTCAGGCAGTGGTCATCGTGTCAAATAGCATGACAGCATACCCAGTTCAAGTGCACAAATTATGTTTTCAGATCAGGGATGCAGCCCTTCCATTTCAGACTATTATTTTTAATTATTATATGTTCAGGATTTTTTCTTCTTGACAAATGTTTGTGATCCCTCATTCTGCTACATGACCCTAAAGAGGGTCACACCCCACAGTTTAAGAAGTTGTGTCTTATAACATAAACATGCATAATAATTTATTTTTAAGTGATATCTATTGAGAAACTGTGACCTAGAAGCATGCTTTTATGACCAGCCTTGGCCAGAGATCCATTATGAGGTGAAAACATTTTGCATAATGATGATCACACAGATGAAGCATGCATTACAGCACCATAACCAACAAGAGAGACATGATTTACTATTTTGAATGCTTAATAAGGCATCCTATATAGCTCTTTATTATAGTATCTTGTTTAATCTTCAAAGAGCATCTGTAAGGTAGTTAATAGTCATAGTCCCATATTATGTTACTGAAAATGAGGTTCAGAGAAGTTAATTACCTTGTCTGGGATCACATAACTACAATGTGACCCAATATGAGGCCACACCAAGTCTGTTAAACTCATTGGTACACACCATTACACTCTGTAATATGAATGCAGTTGTCTAAAGTATGGTTCAATAATCAGAAGCAAGGACTGGAAACAAATAAATCTGTTTCCAAGTAGGTGTGTGCGTGCGTGTGTGTGTGTGTGTGTGTGTGTGTGTGTGTGTGTGTGTGTGATAAAGAACAGTGGGAAATGGAGAAAGGTGAATATAAATCAATGAATTTCAGAATACAAATCAATGAATTTTAAAAAGATTTTTTAATACCTAGCATGAAGTTCTACATGCTATTTGATGAAAGAAACCATTGTGAATCAGTTTCCTTCCTTCCTTCTTTTCTTTTTTTTTCTTTTTTTTTAAAATTATGCAAGATAATTATTTTATTTCCCAAGCTGAATTACTCAAAGGTGTATGAAAGGCAAAGAGCCACAAAAAACAATATCAAATTTATTCCAGCTTTTCTCAATAGTACTAAGACTTAGGTGGATATAAAGTGATCCACATCAGTTGTCAAATACTACCGAAAATTTCTAGTAATTATTTAAATACAAATGGTTAAATCTTTTTTATCTGGGCATATACCCAAAAGATGCTCCAACGTATAACAAAGACACGTGCTCCACTATGTTCATAGCAGCCTTATTTATAATAGCCAGAAGCTGAAAAGAAACCAGATGTTCTTCAACAGAAGAATGGATACAGAAAATGTGGTATATCTATACTCAGCTATTAAAAACAATGACTTCAAGAAATTCATAGACAAATGGATGGAAATAGAAAATATCCTGAGTGAGGTAACCCAATCACAAAAAAATAACACATGGTATGCACTCACTGATAATTGGATATTAGCCCCAAAACTTGGATTATCCAAGATGAAATCCACAGATTACATGAAGCTCAAGAAGAAGGATGACCAAAGTAAAGATGTTCCAGTCCTTCTTAAAACAGGCAACAAAAATATTCATAGGAGGAGATATGGAGACAAAGTTTGGAGCAGAGACTGAAGGAACAGCCATTCAGGTCCTTGCCCCTTTTGGGGATCTAGCCCATATACATTCAGCCACCAAACTCAGACAATATTCCTGATGCCGAGAAGTGCATATTGACAGGAGTCAGATCCTGTGAGAGTTCTGCCCAGAGCATGACAAATACTGGGAAAATGCTCACAGCCAACCTGATCTGATATTGGGAGGTCCCCATCAGAGGACTTAGAGAAAGGATTGAAGGAGCTGAATGGACTTGCAACCCCATAAGAACAACAACACCAATCAACCAGAGCTCTCAGTGTCTAAACCATGACGCAAAGAATACACATGGACAGACCCATGGCTCCAGCTGCCTATGTAGCAGAGGATCACCTTAATAGGCAACAATTGGAGGAGAAGCCCTTGGTCCTGCCAAAGCTGGACCCCAGTGTAGGGGAATATCAGGACAGGGAGGCGGGAAGGGGTGGGTGGCTGGGCGGGAACACCCTCATAGAAGAAGGAGGTGTGGGAGGGGATAGGGAGTTTATCGACAGAAAACCGGGAAAAGGAATACATTAAAAATGTAAATAAAAATATTCAATAAAAAAGTTTAAAAAAATGATAGAAATAAATTGATCCATTTTGTTCAATTTCTTTAAAAAAATCTTTATATTTCTTTTGTGTGTGTGTGTGTGTGTGTGTGATTTTGTGAGAATAAGTTCTTTTTCTTTTTATTATAAATTATTTTATTTAATTACATTCCAAATGTTGTCCCCCTTCCCAGTCTCCCCTTCACAAGACCCCTACCTCATCTGTCCTCCCCTTTGCCTCTAGGAGGGTGCTCCCCTACCCACCCACCAACTCCCATCTCACCCCTCTAGCATCTCCCTTCACTGGACAACAAGCCTCCACAGGACCAACGGCCTCCCCTCTAATTGATATCAGATAAGGCCATCCTCTGCTACCTCTGTAGCAGGAACTATGGGCCGACTAGTGTATGTATAGTCTTTGTATATTTTAAATTCAATTTCACATGCATATCCCTTTCAGAAATGACAGCTAGCCTTCTGTCTCACCAAGGACAACCTGTGTATCATCTCTGATTGAAGTAGAGAAAGCCGTTTAAAGGATCCCTTTCAACAATTCTACCTAGAGAAAAATACCTGTATTCACCATCCTTTTCAATGTTAAATTATTGCACAACGAAGTTCTTTTAAGAACTGCTTCAAAACTAGAGCAGCACTCCAATTTCTTATATACAAGATGCTTATAATATCAGAGGCCACAGTACATCTTAGAAAAGTAAGAACCTCAGTCAATGAAAGCCAGCTCTACTCCAGCTAGCTTGCGACATCAGTGTTAGTCTTGTCTCTTACAAGCAGCATTACAAAGGCCTGTCAGTCTTCTTCAGGGCCTTTCAAGTCAGATCTTATTTTCCTGCTGTCAAAAAATGTGGCCTCAGTCAGTATGACATCTACTTCTCCAGTTGGCAGAGGGCTCTTTCTTCTGTGACAATGAAAATGAAGGTACTTTCTTAGCTGATAGATTTGAGGGCTTACACATAGGCAGGGCTTTTGTTTCTTCTTGGGTTACAGTAGGACAGGGAACTCTCTCAGAACTCCAGTCCTTTTTCTTTTACTTAGTTTTTATGACAGGGAAAAAAAACCCACTGTTCATATAAATCAAAACTGAAATGCCTGGAGTTCATCTATTGTATTGTGTGTTCAAAGCTCCCAATATTACTTAACTCTTTTCATTTCATTTTATTTTCCTGGGACATGGAATCATTGAGTCCTGGTTTATGGGAGTTAATAAACTGCATTTCCTAATACAATCAGAGTTTATTAGGCCTATGTGAGAAGCAGATCATTGAAAAGCCCTGTGGGCTTTATACTCAGTGGTCTCTCCTTTTATAATAAGAAGTGTGTGTGTGTGTGTGTGTGTGTGTGTGTGTGTGTGTGTGTGTGTTAACTTTACAGAAGTATACAAGCAGGTTTGAGAATGTGATAGATGTCATTTCTGACTTCACAGTTCAGATAACAAATTCTTATTAGAAGCATGGCACAAAGCAGACAACAATTTGCCCTGAGCTTAAAATGCCTTATTATTCTGTGTTTTTGTATTGTTCCTTGGAATGACTATACAGATAAACAGCTTAGGTACTGAAGCTATGACTGGACACGCCAAGAGTTGTTGTCTTTTAATTCAAGTTAGAAGAGTGGGCAAATGGTGTTCATAACTTTCCCCTGACGATACATTCTATGATACATGCCTGGGTTTAAAATCAGAATGACAGCAGCTAGAAGAACAAGAAGCAACACAGGCTAATCAGTTCTGCTTTGAAGCTAGAGCCATCTTTGAGAATGGTAGAGACTTGTGGCAAACTTATATACTAACAATTAGATACCGTAAATTTCAAATCTATATGATACTCAAGTTCAGTGCAAATCAGATTATTAAATAATATGACTGTTTTTGAAAGTCAGTCAACTTTATAGTACCTTCATGTTCAAAAAAAAAAGGCTAATTAAGGAATTTAACCAGTACTTCCAAAGCATCATAGTTTCTGCTTCAGAGAAACTCTTCTGGGGAGTAGAAAGGAAAGCATATAAATATGGAATCGTGAAAGGATCAGAGGTTGCATCTCACACCACTTCACATCTCTAGGTAAATCAACTGTGTTTGTCCTCTGAATAGGCTACAGTGGACTGCGTGTCAACATTAGATCAGTATGAGGATTGGAATGCATAAAGTACTGTTCCTATCCTAAATAATGTTAGCTGACATTTATGGTACATTTATTGTATGGCAGACATTGTTCTTAGCAGTTTACACGCAACTCATGGCTTCTCACAATACAGATGTAAGTTAGACAGATTTACAATACATACACCATTTTTCTTCCAATCTATAAGCAATCTAGGCAGAGATGAACTTACTAGCTGTTTCCATTTGGATCTGGAATGTTCTCCCAAAAGTATCATATGTTGAAGGCTTATTCACCCGCTGCTGGTATTTTGGGTAGGTAGTGGAAATTTTAGGGTATGAGACTAGCTGGATAGTCAGCCATTGATATACGTCTTTGAAAATAATATTTGAGAATCCTGCCCAGAGAGGGCAGGTCTGCCAGGAGTGCTTACACACCTAAGATCACAGGTGAGACCACCACTGCTGCCCAAATACCAGGCCCAAGTAGGACCCGCACAGAGCACACAGGACCCAGGAACCATGGAGCATCTGGGGACATGACAGTTCTGGTTTACATCTGTTCCCTGGAGCAGATCCTCTGCCACAACTATACACACCCCAATCCCGCATGGAGAGCTTACGTTCCCCAAGAGTGCTTATACATCTAAGATCACAGGTAAAACCACCACTGCTGCCCAAGTACTAACCTAAGAGGGACCTGCTCTGAACCCACAGTACAATACAGGAACTGCTAAGCAGCTGAGGACATGATCCTTCAGGCTTCCATCTGTGCCCTGAAGATAATCCTCTGCAACAACTATGCACATACCATACAATCCCACCAGAGAGAACAGGTTTTCCAGAGTGCTTTGACAGACCTAAGAATATAGACTTACAGGGTCACATGAAGAAGCTCCAGGTAGAGACAGAAAAACCAGCTAACACCAGGGACAACCTGATGGCAAGAGGCAAGCACAGGAACCTAAGCAACAGAAACCAGGACTACATGGCATCATCAGAGCCCAGTTCTCCCATCACAGCATGTACTGGATACACCAACACATCAGAAAAGCAAGATTCCGATTTAAAAATTACATCTCATGATGATGATAAAAGACTTTAAGAAGGATACTAATAACTCCCTTCAAGAAATACAGGACAACACAGGTAAACAAGTAGAAGCCCTTGAAGTGGAAACACATATATCCCTTGAAGAAATACAGGAAAACACAACCAAATCGGTGAAGGAATTGAACAAAACCATACAGGATTTAAAATGGAAATAGAAACAATAAAAAATCACAAAAGGGAGACAACCTTCGCAATAGAAAAATTAGAAAAGAGATCAGGAGTCACAGATGTAAGCATCACAAGCAGAATACAAGAGATAGAAGAGAGAATCTCAGGGGCAGGAGATACCATAGAAAACACTGACCCAACTGTCAAAAAAATGCAAAACGCAAAAAGCTCCTGACCCCAAACATCCAAGAAAATCCAGGATACAATGAGAAGATCAAACTTAAGGATAATGGTTATAGAGGAGAATGAAGACTCCCAAATTAAAGGGTCAGTAAATATCTTCAACAAAATTATAGAAGAAAACTTCCCTAACCTAAAGTAAAAGATAACAATAAACATGCAAGAAGCCTACAGAACCCTGAATATATTGGACCAGAAAAGAAATTCCTCCCATCACATAATAATCAAAACACCAAATGCACAAAACAAAGAAAGAATATTAAAAGCAGTAAGGGAAAAAGGTCAAGTAACATATAAAGGCAGACCTATCAGAATCACACCAGACTTCTCACCAGAGACTATGTAAGTCAGAAGATCCTGGGCAGATATCATACAGACCCTAAGAGAACACAAATGCCAGCCCAGGTTACTGTATCCTGCAAAACTCTCAATTAACATAGATGGAGAAACCAAGATAGTCCATGACAAAACCAAATTCACACAATATCTTTCTACAAATCCAGCCATACAAAGTATAATAAATGGAAAACTGCAACTCAAGGAGAGAAGCTACTCCCATGAAAAAAAACAAGGAATTATTTTTCTTTCACCAAATCTAAGGAAAGATAACCACACAAACCTAATTCTACTTCAGCAAAAATATCAGGAAGTAACAATTACTGGTCTTTAGTACCCCTTAACATCAATGAACTCAATTCCCCAATAAAAAGTAAACTAACAGACTGAATTCATAAACAGGACCAAACATTTTGCTGCATACAGTAAGTGTACCTCACAGACAAAGACAGACACTACCTCAGAATAAAAAGCTGTAAAAATATATCCCTAGCAAATGGTCCCAAGAAACAAACTGGAGTAATCATTTTAATATCAAATATAATCGACTTTTACCCAAAGGGTACCAAAAAAAAAAAAAAAAAAAGATGAGGAAGTACATTTCATACTCATCAAAGGAAAAAAAATCTACCAAGATGAACTCTCAATTCTGAGCATATATGCCACAAATGCTAGGGTACACACATTCATAAAAGAAACTTTGCTAAAGTTTAAAGTACACATTGAACCTCACAATAGTGGGAGACTTAAACACACCCACTCTCACCAAAGGGCAGATCCTTGGAAATAGAAACTAAAGAGAAACATAGGAAACTAACAGAAGTTATCAACCAAATGGATTTAACAGATCTATACAACACTTCATCCTAAAACAAAAGAATATACCTTCTTCTCAGCACCTCATGATACCTTTTCCAAAATTGATCATATAATTGGTCACAAAACAGGCCGCAACAGATACAAGGAGATTGAAGTAATCCCATGCAACCTTTTGGATTACCTTATTAAGGCTGGTCTTCAATAACAACAGAAAATAACAGAAAGCCAACATACACAAGAAAGCTGAACAACTTTCTACTCAATGATAATTTGGTCAGAGAAGGAATAAAG
This sequence comes from Rattus rattus, assembly GCF_011064425.1. Lineage (NCBI taxonomy): Eukaryota > Metazoa > Chordata > Mammalia > Rodentia > Muridae > Rattus > Rattus rattus. Next base: position 90,454,583 of record NC_046172.1, read on the forward strand.
AAAGAAATTAAAGACTTTTTAGACTTTAATTCAATGAAGGCACAACATACCCAAACTTATGGGACACAATGAAAGCAGTGCTAAGAGGAAAACTCATAGCTCTGAGTGCCTCCCAAAAGAAATTGGAGAGAGCATACACTAGCAGCTTGACAGCACACCTGAAAGCTCTAGAACAAAATGAAGCAAATTCACCCAAGGAAATTAGACAGCAGGAAATAATCAAAATCAGGGCTGATACCAACCAAAGAGAAACAAAAAGAACTATACAACAAATGGACAAAGCCAGGAGCTGGTTCTTTGAGAAAATCAAGAAGACAGATAAGCCCTTAGCCAGACTAACCAGAAGGCATAGAGACATTATACGAATTAACAAAATCAGAAATGAAAAGGGAGACAGAACAACAGAATCTGAGAAAATTAAAAAAAAAATCATCAGATCCTACTACAAAAGCCGATACTCAACAAAACAGGAAAATCTGAATGAAATGGACAATTTTCTAGACAGATATCAGGAACCAAATTTAAATCAGGATCAGGTAAACCATCTAAATAGTCCCATAACTCCTAAAGAAATAGAAGCAGAGCGGTTATTAAAAGTTTTGCAACTAAAAAATGTCCAGGACCAGATGACTCTAGCTTGTGTTACATAGACATAAAACTAGCCAGAACAGTGAATGTCTGTTCTTGAGAAAACATCCAGTTATGTAACAATTATTACATGGCACATGCCCACTAAATAGCTATTTTTGATGAATTTAATTAGAAATAAACTAAATGTCTATCCTAGTACATTTTTTCCAGTGGCCTAGTTAGACAACTGTAAAAATCATGATTATTAGAACTTTATAAAAGTATGGAAATATTTATGACACAATATAAGTTCTACATATCACTCTACAATATCATAAAACAATCCACTAAAATATATAACCTTTTGAGGATATGATAAGACTAAAAAGGATAGTAAAATATGAAATAATGTTATAACAGTAGGAATATCAGGGAAATGTTTAAAAACATATATTTTCCCAATATGTGTTAAAAATTCTCATTAACTGTCTTCTTTATAAACAACAGTAAAGAAAAATATGCTTCAAAGAACCTGTCACCTACAGGTAAGGTTAGCCTTGTCATACTTGATAGAGAGTCAGAAATTCACTAGCTGTGTCAAATGACTTTCTGAAGATAAATAAGCCTTCCAAGGACTGTGCCTCATCAACATAGCTACCTGACCAACCTTGTATAGCATCTTTTCTATCTTTGAGTATTCTTCATTTTTTCAGGCAAGTAGTTATGTCAGATCTATTACCTAGGTTCCAGTATATAGCCAATTGCTATAATTTTTCTGCTTTTTTAAAAGATGAAACATGACACACTAGACCTTGGTAAGAAAGAAATGAGATCTTTCTTATGATGGAATGGAAATTTATAAAATTTATGATGAAAGTAATATAATAGCATATTCAATTATAAGAGCCCCTGACTTTAAAAGATAGATTTAATTGGAATATGTTTCTAGTTTTTTAAGTCAATTCATATTGGAACTTCATTTAGATTGAATAAAGAAGCAAGTTAACATTAATATGTAATTAATATTTCAAACATTTCATCCTAAAAACTTAGATTCTGTTTGGTGTCCTGGTTCAGATTCTATTACTAAAACTGTATTCTGGTTCATCAATAGTTAAAGGATAACAGGGTGAGTTTGCTCAGAGTTTCTGCCAGTCCATTGAATTCTTCCCAGTTGTCTTTCAATCTCCTGAAGGAACGCTATTAGGAATAACTGAACGGGATATGGCTAAAAGCACCATCATTTAGCTATAAGAAGATATAAATAAAAGTAGAGATAAAATTACCAGTAATGAAAGAAAAGAAAAACGTTAGGATAATTGAAATATTTTAATGAAATATTTCCAAATAGGCCCCTCTGTGAAGTTACTGTGTTACAGTCCCTGCATGCAAAATGGGAAGAACAATTGACATTGGCCTCCAGGGTATTGAACATTTCTCATAAGGTTATAACACAACATTCTATGTACTAAAAGAGTATGAAAAAAATGGTTTTTATTTACCTGATGGAATTATTATCTTGGAGTCTTACTGTTGAATAAGTTAATCCTTTCTCTTTCTTTCTGAACTCTGGCTGGCTGCTTCAACTCAGTCATTCTGGCTCAAACACCTCTCCAAGCTGTTTGATTCAATCTTGCTTCTCTCAGCTTCTCACGGAATTGTTCTTCTTGGCAGCAAACTATTTCTAGCAAGTTTTTTCTAATTTTCTGGTTCCTTTTTATACTCTGGTTCCAACTGCCTCTGCTGACCAGGACTGAACTTCAGGAACTTACCAACGAACTCAATTCTACTAACTGTATTCATTGCACTGGCTCCCAGCTGACTGACTCCCTTTCTCTCCCTGAACTGCTCTTAAGTAGCTTACCTTTCCTGTGCTATTCTCTTGAGTATTGGACATATCCTATAAATGACTTATTCTATTAAATATTTCTCTGTTTGACAACTTTGTTTGTCCCTCAGTTAGACTTGACTTTCAAACATGGCTGCTTTCTTCTACAAACTAATCATTAGGGATTAAAGTAGAGTACCAAGGGCCTATCTGTATTTCAGCCAGATCATATAGACCTATAAATCTTTGGATAAGATTCCTTACCAGAGCACCCATGTTGCTGGATTAAAATTCTTCTACAGAAGTAAAGAATTATTTTTGCAAAATAAAAATGTATTTTTAAAGAATATTAAAATAATTAAACCTAAGTTGTATCATCAATGACTGTAGAGTTAAGTCAGGTAAGTTTCTTGATTTCTCTCATTTGGATTTCTTCATTATCACTGGAAATATGTGAACGAATGAGGCTGTAGGCTAGCAATTATACTCATTTTTAAGAATCCCTGCACAATTACATTCAAAACAGATGTGAGTAAATTGGCAGCAGAAACAACAAAAATCCAAATGTAGAAGTATATAAGATACAAGTATAGTGAATGATATATATCTTGGACCAAAGTAATTATTCTTGTAAATCCTCATCCAGCATAGCAAGGAGCAAGGAGCTCCAGGTTTGCGTAAACCAATTTTGTCAACAATGAAATAATAAAAAAACAGTGAGGTAAAAAATCCAAATTGAGGTTATAATGCAAATTATATAAGAGCATACATCAACAAATTCTTTTGTACACAGTACCTATTTCAAATTGTCTAGTTTATTTTATAATTTATGGTATCTTTAAAGTATTCTTTGAAAGTTTTATACATGTGTATATTATCTTGACCAAATTTACCTTCCCACCTCATTTCTCCAGCTTAATTTAGCCAACTATCACATCTCTCTTTTAACTTCATGACCTCCCCCATATTTAATAACCCACTGAATCCATTGAGTAATGTTTATGTGTGCATCGGTTAAGAGTCATCTAATTGAGTATGGGGAACCTGTCAGTCAAAGAAAAGTGACTCTTCTTGCCCCAGTAGCTATTGAATAGCAATAGTTCCTCAGCTAGGCATGGGCCATTGTGAGCCCATCTCTTTCCCATGATGGAATTATTTTAATATTTTTTTATTCTTTGAAAGTTTTATTCATATATACAATGTATATTGCTCTATCCATCCACCACCACTGGCTTGATCTTGTGCAATTCTTATATAGGAAATTATAGCTACCATGTGTTCATGTGTGCAACATTCATGCCACATTCAGAGGATAACATTCCATAACAATCTTCTCGTCCTCTGGCTCTTACATTATTTCTGCCTTCTTCTGACATGTTCTCCGAGTCTCGAATGTAGTATGCAGAAGTATATTAATGTTGATGTCCAATCTACAGTTGATACTCATGGTCACTTATTATCAGCATAAAATGCCTACTTTCATATGTAGTTATGCTCATATCTTGCTTTCTCTAACTTGAATCAGTTTTAGAAGTGATATGATACATCTCATTAAACAGGAATAATTTACACATCCAATTGTAATGAAATCATACTATTACCAAGCATAAAGTAGTCTACACTTTGTGGTAACATGAATGAGTAAAGGAAACAAAACCTTGTGCTAAATTTCTTATGGGATAAAATTAAAAGAAAACATCATAGTCTATTACAAGGTAATAAATGATAGCCTACTTCTGAGTAAGGTGGATTGAGAGTATGGAGAGTTGGGAACAAAAATGGGAACAATTGCATGTTTACATTTTAATTCTAATGGAATTTTAATTACTGTATATCAATTTTATAAAACAATGTGTCTTATTATTATAAGCAAATCAAGAGAGGCCTCATTGAGAAGGCAATATGGGATCAAAGATTCAGAGGGAATGAGGGAGTAATTCATATTATTATCAGTTTACATCTGCAGCAAATCAAACAAAAGAAGACGGTAGCTCTGATCAGAGGAGCAATGTTTGTGATAAAACATTTATGATTCTAGATATATTTGAAATTAGAGAAAAGATGATCTAATTTACAATGATTAATTCACAATGCTGTTTGAAAGAAGAATAACTGAGTCGAAGATGCATCTAAAATTTTTAGTTTTACCATCAACCGAGGTCGTGAAGGAATGTGGTATGCTTTGTGGAGATATCAGAAAGCCAATGGTAGGAAGGTTATCTTTGGAGTGTATGTGAGATTCCTGTCTAGAGATACAGAGAGTTGGCAATTGAATACAAATATTGGTAGTAGAGACTCACGAAAATGTAAAATATACTTAAGGGGGTAATTACGGTAAAAAGAAAGCAAAAGCCTTGCATACCTAAGCTCCAAAGATTGGAAAGAAAACAAGTAAAATGAAAATAAATGACAAAAGGCCATCAGTAAAATGATGTCTTTTCTTTCATCCCCAACCCTTTTTCTTCTTATTTATCTCCCTGTCTTCTCTACATTTTAATATAGATGCATTTGTGTCTGTTCATGGATCTCTCTCTCTCTCTCTCTCTCTCTCTCTCTCTCTCTCTCTCTCTCTCTCTCTCTCTCTCTCTGTGTGTGTGTGTGTGTGTGTGTGTGTGTGTGTGTGTGTGTGTGTGTGTTGTGCCTGTGTCTGTGTCCATAAATGCTTGGTATGAACTAGGTACAATAGAGAGAAAGGTATTGCAGAAAAGTCCATTCAAACAGCAATTACTCTTTTATTGTGAGTGGAATTCTTTAAAATTACAGAGAAGTGGTAGTCATAAAGAAGAAGCCATTAAAAACATCCCAAACAAAAAACAGCCCAAGGCCAGATTCAGGATTTACTTCAGAATTCTACCAGACCTTCAAAGAAGACCTGATACCAATATTCCTCAAGCTATACCATAAAATAGAAACAGAAGGACCACTACCTAATTCATTTTATGAAGCCAAAATTACTCTGACACCCAAACCACACAAAGACCCTACCAAAAAAGAGAACTACAGACCAATATTGCTTATGAATATCAATGCAAAAGTACTCAATGAAATTCTTGCAAACTGAATTCAAGAACACATCAAAACCATCATTCACCTCAAACAAGTAGGCTTCATCCCAGGGATGCAAGGTGGCTTTAATATACGAAAACCCATTAACATAATCCACCATATAAACAAACTCAAAGAAAAAAATCACATGATTATTTCCTTAGATGCAGAAAAATCATTTGACAAAATACATCACTCTTTCCTGTAAAAAATATTGGAGAGATCAGGAATTCAAATCCCATACCTAAACATAATAAAGAGCAATTTACTACAAACCGACAGCCAATATCAAACTAAATGGAGAGACACTTGAAGCAATCACAGGAAAATCTGGGACAAGGATGCCCATTCTCCCCAAATCTATTCAATATAGCACTCGAAGTGCTAGCTAGAACAAGAAGACAACAAAACGAGATCAAGGGAATGCAAATTGGAAAAAGAACTAAAAAGGTAACACTACTTGCAGATGATATGATAGCATACATACGTGACCCCAAAAATTCTACTGGAGAACTTCTCCAGCTGATAAACAACTTCAGCAAAGTGAGTGGATATGAAATTAACTCAAGTAAATCAGTAGCTTTCCTCTACTCAAAGGATAAAGAATATGAGAAACAATTCCCTTCACAATAGCGACAGATAAGTATATTGGGGTAATTCTAACCAAAATAGTGAAAGATCTTTATGATAAGAACTTCAAGTCTCTCAAGAAAGAAATCAAAGAAGATCTCAGAAAATGGTGAGATCTGTCATGCTCATGGATTGGCAGAATTAACATAGGAAAACTGGCCATCCTACCAAAGGTAATCTACAGATTCAATTCAATCCCCGTCAAAATCCCAACACAATTCTTCAAAGACATGGAAAGACCAATTCTCAAATTCATCTAGAAAGGCAAAACAAAAAAGAAAAAAACAAAACAGAACAACAACAGCAACAACAACAACAACAACAACAACAACAACATAATAGAATAGCGAAAACAATTCTTAAGAATAAAAGAATGGCTGGAGGGAATCACCATCCCTGACCTCAAACTCTATTACAGAGCAATAGTGATAAAAAGTGTATGGTACTGGTACAGAGACAGACAGGTTGATCAAGGGAATAGAATTGAAGACCCAAACAAAAAACCACACACTTATGCACACTTGATCTTTGACAAAGAAGCCAAAACTATACAATGGATAAAAGAAAGCATCTTCGATAAATGGTGCTAGATTAACTGGATGTCTGTATGTAAAAAAAATGAAAATAGACCCATATATGTCACCATGCACAAAGCTCAAGTTTAAGTGGATTAAGGACCTCAACATAAAACCAGATACACTGAATCAAATAGAAGAGAAAGAGGGAAAGAGACTTGAACTCATTGGCACAGGAAGAAGTTTTCTAAACAGAACTCTAATAGCGCTAAGATCAAGAATTGATAAATGTGACCTCATGAAATTGGAAAGCTTCTGTAAGATAAAGGTCATAGTCAATAAGACAAATCAGCATCCTACATATTGGGAAAAGATCTTCACTAATCCCACATTTTATAGAGGGTTAATATCCAAAAATACACAAAGAACTCAAGAAGCTTACCACCAAAAAGCCAAACAACCCAAACAAAAAAAAATGAGGTATAAAACTAAACTGAGAGTTCACAATAAAGGAATCTCAAATAGCCAAGAAGCACCAAATGTTCAACGTCCTTAGTGATCAGGGAAATGCAAATCCAAATGGCCCTGAGCTTCCACCTTACACCAGTCAGAATGGCTAAGATCAAAAACTCAGGTGACAACACATGTTGATGAGGATGTGGAGAAAGAGGAACACTCTTCCATTGTTGGTAGGATTACAAGCTGGTACAACTACTCTGGAAATCAGTCTGGAGGTTCCTCAGAAAATTGGACATTGCACTACCTGAGGACCCAGCTATACCTTGCAAGAGCATATACCCAAAAGATGCCCCAACATATAACAAAGACACATGTTCTACTATGTTCATAACAGCCTTATTTATAATAGACAGAAGCTTGAAAAAACCCAGATGCCCTCAACAGAGGAATGGATACAGAAAATGTGATACATCTACACAATGGAATATTACTCAGCTATCAAAAACCATGACTTTATGAAATTCGTAGGCAAATGGTTGGAACTGGAAAATATCATCCTGAGTGAGTTAACCCAGTCACAGAAAAACCCAAATGGTATGCACTCACTGATACGTGAATATTAGCCCAAAAGCTCAAATTACCTAAGATACAATCTACAGACCACATGAAGCTCAAAGTGAAGGACAACCAAAGTGCAGATGCTTCAGTCCTTCATAGAAGGGGGAACAAAAATATTCATAGGAGGGAATATGGGGCAAAGGTTGGAGCAGAGACTGAAAAAATGGCCTTTCAGAGCCTGCTCCACATGGATAGATATATATATATGCAGCCACAAAAACTAGAAAATATTGATGAAGCTAAGAAGTACATGCTGACAGGGAAATAGATGTCTCCTGAGAGGCACAGAGCCTGACAAATACAGAGTGAATGCTAGCATAAAACCATTGAACTGAGAATGGGATCCCTGTTGGAGGAATTAGAGCAAGTATTGAAAGAGCTCAAGGGGCTTTCAACTCCATAAGAACAACAATGCCAACCAACCAGAGCTTCCAGGGACTAAACCACTACCCAAAGACTGCACATGGACAGAGACATAGCTCCATTTGTATATGTAGCAGAGGATGGCCTTATTGGGCACAAATGGAAGGAGAAACCCTTGGTCCTGCCAAGACTGGAACCCCCAGTGTAGAGGAATGTCAGGGAGGGGGTCGGCGGACGGGAAAGGGGTGGATGGGGAGATGAACACCCTTATAGAAGAAGGGGAGTGGCAGGGGATAGGGGGTTTATGTCCAGGAAACCGGGAAAGAGAATACCATTTGAAATGTAAATAAAAATATCCAATTATAAAAAAAAAACAGAGGATAAAAAAAATGAGGATATTCTGAGGTTTGCAAGCAAATGGATGGAACAAGAAAATGTCATCCTGACTGAGGTAACTCAGATCCAAAAGGACATGAATGGTATGTTCTCACTAATAAGTGGATATTAACCAAAAAAAAAAAAAAATCTAACAAAACACAGTAAGCCAAGATACAGTCCACAGAACTGAAAAGGTTAACAGGCTGAAGGGCCCAAATGAGGATGCCTCAGTTCCACTTGAGAGGGAGAAGAAAGCAACCACAAGGTTGGAGGGAGGGAGGGAAGGAGAGGGAGAGGGGATGGGGGTGGGGGAGAGGGGAACATGATCAGGTATGGGGTGAGGAGAAAGGACTGAAGACCTGAGGGCCAGCAGAAAGAATGGAAACTGGAGACCTTGGGAGAAAGGAGGTTGAGAGGACCCTCTAGAATATACCAGAGACCTAGAAATTGAGATACTCTCAGGACTCAAAAGGGGGAAAGCTAGATGTAAGGCCATACAGTGGGGAGAAAGAACTTGTAGAGCCCACCTCCAGCAGAAAGGGCATCAAGTGACGGATGGGGTTGCCATCCCATAGCCAAAGCTCTGGCCCATAATTCTTCCTGTCTGAAAGAAATGCAGAGATGGAAATGAAGAAAAGCCTGAGGAAAAGAAGGTCAAGAAACAGGCCCAAAGTGGGTTCCAGCACAAGGGGAGGCTCCAAGACCTGACACTGTAACTGAAGCTATGGGGCATTCACAAAAGGGGGCCTATCATGACTGCTCTCCAAAAGACCCAACAAACAGCTAAAACAGTAAGATGCAGATATGTGCACCCAACCAATGGACAGAAGCTGCTGACCCCTCTGGTTGAATTAGCGAAAAGCTGAAGTAACCTAAGGAGGAGGGCAACCCTGTAGGAGGACCAGCAGTCTCAATTAACCTGTACCCCGAGATCTCTAAGACATTGGACCACCAACCAGGCAGCATGCACCAGCTGAGATGAGGTCTCCAACACAAATACAGCAGAGGATTCCTGGGACTGGGTTCAGTCAGAAAAGATGCATCTAACCCTCAAGTGACTGGAGGCCCCAGGAAGTTTTGAGATCTGGTGGGGTGGGTTGGGTGGGGACAACCTTGTTGAGACATGAGGGGGAGTGGGAGGGAGGTATGGGTTGTGGAACTCTTGGGGGCTGGATTGGGAGGGAAATAAAATCTGGAGTGTCAAAATAAATAATAATAATAATAACAACAACATCAAACTGTAGTCCAGCTGACTCATAGATTTTGTACCTCCATAGACAGTGAGCTATTCTATTTCCTGTAACTAGAGTGGACTGTTTCCATGGCCCTTCAGCCCACTCTTGATGAATATCTCATTGACAATATAAAAATTATGTGACCTGGCTTTTGCTTTGTGTACCATTTTTTCATCTGATAGTAATCTACTTTGAGTTTTCTTAATTGTAATTAGAAGGCTCTTCAACAAGTTTGTTAAACTTTTGAATAAGCAGGTGCCTTTCAAAATAAAAAGAAATCTGTCTCATGACTAGCCTACTAGAAATATAGTTACCTCTTAATCATAAATTTGAATTATGATTTCAAAAATCTAGGAGGTTGAGTTGCTTTGATGTTTTAAAATTGTGTCTCTCAGTAGTCTTGTGCATGCTGTGCACTCTCAACTTCCCCATCATTTCTTCAATTTTAGTTTTTTTTACAAATTCCTCACATCCTGAAATTCGGAAGATGTATCTTGTGTCTGAACCCAATTAACACTATCTCTGTCTTCTGTACCACTCAATCCTGATGTTTCTCTTCCTTTCCCAGCATGGCAGCTATCTCTCTTGGTTCATTGTCTGGGAATCCTAAAAGTATCATTCCTGTCTCACTGCCCAGCCATTGGCCACCGGCAATTTTATTTACCAACTAAAACTAACTGGGGATAGATCTCCCTCAGTTTTGTACGTACTGATGTGCAGATTCTCATGCAATGTTAGGAATCTGATTAACATAATACAAGTGTCATTAGACCAAATACACAACAGTATCTAGTAAGGAAATTTCAGTAACTACGACCTTCCATCAGTTGTTAGCATAAAGTCTCTTTGCTTTGAAGAACTTCTAGATTTTCCAAAAAGGAACCAATATGATAGATGGCAAGTGTACCTAACATAAATGGACAAGAACAGTGGTAGCTTTCAGGGTTAAATCAAAACTGAAACTAGAATTTATCTTAGCAAAACTTGGCTAGATGTTAGCTTCCTTGTGTGGGCCATGTGTTAAATGTTTGTTGTTGTTGTTGTTGTTGTTGTTGTTGTTGTTGTTGTTGTTGTTTTGGGTCTCTTTTTATGTAAGTGTCAAGATAAATTGCATCTGATTATCAGTCATAGCAAGAGGTATGGATAAGTATCATGTTAGGCGGAGGCAATTCAAGAAAGAGTTAAAAGTCTTCCTTAGGAATCCTGACTCTGAATGTATTACAGGATTGTATCTAGAAGATGCCAGTTTCAAGTGCCTTCCTTTGACTTCGCTGTACCTCTTTGCAATGCTATGATGATATAATTAAAGAAATTTGCAAAATTACAGAAAACTGTTGGCTCTAGACAATAGAGAATTATGAAGACTCAGAAGGTGGGAAACTCTGAGTCTAGACTAAGATTTGTTCTTTGAGGAAGAAAATCTGAATGATCCTTTAGGAAATAATATACAAAGAGGAAGAGGGACAGTTTCTATTTGACCACACTATTCCAGATGATGTACCTGATTCAGAAAGCTTGGTATTCTCCTGAACTTCAACATGACACAAACTGAAGTTACCACAAAGAAAGGAGCTTCTGTTGAGGAAATGCCTCCGTGAGATCCAGCTGTAAGGCATTTCTCAACTAGTGATCAAGGAGGGAGGACCCTGTCTATTGTGGGCAGTGCTGTCCCCGGGCTGGTAGCCTTGGGTTCTATAAGAGAGCAAGCTGAGCAAGCCAGGGGAAGCAAGTCTGTAAGTAACATCCCTCCACGGCCTCTGCATCAGCTCCTGCTTCCTGACCTGCTTGAGTTCCAGTCCTGACTTCCTTTGGTGATGAACAGCAACGTAGAAGTGTAAGCTGAATAAACCCTTTCCTCCCCATTGCTTCTTGGTCATGATTTTTGTGCAGAAATAGAAACCTTGACTAAGATACCCCCTAATGTGGTTTCTCTTAAAAATTTGTTTCATAATTCATAAATTTATCAAATTAATTTATTGAAAATTCAAAAATAATTATGAGCTATGTATATGCTCAGAAATAGTTAAAATATCATCTCTGGTGATGGAAAGATGACTCAGTGATTACAATCACTGATTTGCTCTACCAGTGGTCCTGGTTTCAATAAACAGCACACACATGACAACTCTCAACTATCTGTTACCTTAGTTCCAGAGTATCTCACATCTTCTTCTGGTTTCTGGGGAGCATGCAGTGCATATATGTATGGCTACATGTGGTAAAACCAGATACACATTAAATTTCAAAATATAACTCAAAAATAACATTTTTCAATTTCATATTTACCACCTTTAGTCATTGATGGATTGCTTCACTTCACATATTCCACTGTTTAGAGTTTCAATAACCACCTGGTCACTCTTAATAATCTGTCTACACCCACAGTACTTGCAAGAAAGTACTTGGTTTCGGTATAAGATGTCTAAATAAAGCAACTGTACTTCCTAATTTGTGTACTCTATCTAACCTTCAGCATTTATATACAAACCCTTCTCCTCTGAGGATTCTTTGATTGTTACCGAACACAAAACATTTGCATCTTGGTAAATGCAAAGCCAGAAAGTATAACCAGAGTTTCAAAAGTGGAGAAAATTTTATTATGTATAGTAGACAAGGAGAACACAGGAGTCATTTCAAGAGCAATACTCTCCTTCAACAAAAGAAGCACAAGAATTTTATTCAATGGTCCTATACTGAAGCAGATTTGAAACAGGCATGTTTCTGCCACACTTTGTCTAAAGAGTACATTTATGTCTGGACTCAAGTTGAGGTCACAGTTCAGTGTGGAAAGACAATAGATACATTACTGACCACTTTTCCTTTGAAGCCATAAAGTACATGTTTCAAAAGAGAAGATGGCAGACATGAATAAATGTGAAGTCTGATTTCAAGGTCTAAGAACGCATGCCTACAAAGAAAAGACAGAAAACCGAACACTACTACTTATGGTCATCACAATATTATATTCATCCCAAGTTACTCTATATTGCCTAAAAGAGCAAGGCCAAGTGATTTGGTGGCACTGACTGATTCCTTTTATGACTTTCAGAGTTTGTTGAAACAGAAGGAATATCCTTGAAGGCACATTGGTAGTCTTCAAAAGATAGAAGCTTTCCATTCCCTGTAAGTGTGTGTTTTTCCTTAAAGTTGCCTGACTGCCTGACTTTTAAGGTCGTATTATACACATATTGGTCTGCAATATTCTTCTTACAGTATGCTTTGACTTATTAGAAAATAATTATATATATATACACATATATATTATATATACATGTATATATAATAATTTTCCACCCAAGTTGTGAGTTTTTTGAGGATATTGCTTTACTATCTAATGCATGGAAGGAACCAGTTTAATACTTGCGTAAAGAGCTATAATTGGAATATGATCAGCTAGAGAATATACACTCAATGGCAGTTTTAAAAATTTTATATATATGTATATATATGTATATATGTATATATGTATATATATATGCACACACAAATTAATATATTCTTTCACATTCTCCTATTATCTGTCTTTTAACCCTTCACTTTCCAATTATGCTCCTTTCCTTTATGATTCTATTGTTATGTCATATATATATATGAGATAAAATGCATATTTGTATTTCTGAGAATGACAATATTTGTCTGATGTGATTATCTCAAGTTGCATTCATTTTCCTACAAATGAAGTAAATCAATGTTATGGCTGAAAAAATCAATTGTGTATCTACGCCACATTTTTCTTATCTAGAGCCCTGTTATAGGGTCTGGAGAGATAGCACTGGACAACTAGGTAGGTTCCATAGCCTAGATATTTCCAAAGCTTCAAATAGTGCTGCTAGAAACACTGACCTGAAAAGAACTCTGTGGTAGTTTGGTTTGGGTCACTCAGGTAAATGGCCAAGAAGGGCATAGCTAGGTAATACCACATATTCTATATTTAGGCTTTGTTTGTTTTTGTTTTTGTGGAAGCTCCATATTGACTTTCACAGTGACTGGGCAAATTCATGTAACTACCAGCAGTGTATAAGGGCTGCCTTCTGTGTGTATTTTCACAAGCACTTGTTTGTTTTCTCAATGACTGCCATCCTGACTGGTATAAGATGTCATCTCAGAGAGTTTTGGTTTATATTTCTCTGATGGATAGAACTACTAATATTTTTCAAATGTTTATGGCATTTGTATTTTCATCCCTAAATGTATTTTTCATTTAATTAGCTTATTTATTGTTTGGGTTACTTTTTTAGCTCTTTGCATATTTAAGTTGTAGAATCACTCCTCACTTGATTGTTTTCTCTGCTATATAGAAGCGTTTTGATTTCATAAAAATCCTGCTTGTTGATTGATCATGTCCTGAGCAACAAAAGTCCTGTGGAGAAAGTTCTTAAACATCTCAAAATGTTTAAGAGTTTTTCTTCTTCAAGTTTTAGGAGCTCAGGTCACATATTAAAGTTGTTAATCTAATTTTTTGCTTTATAAATGTTTAATTATAAACTGAAAAGATGTTTCAATGATTCTCTTAAAGACAACAGGGATTTGATTCCCAGCACCCGGGGGTCAGGTCACAATTCTCTGTAACTCCAGTTCCAGGGGATCCATCACCTTGTTCTGGCCTCTGTGGGCAAACATACACATGAAGGCCAGATTAGGAGCATCCTCTCACACTGAAGTCAGACAACGCAGCCATGGCCACTGGGCTGCTTGTCTGCTACATATTTGCCTGGAGCCTTGTTCCAGCCCCTCTGTATTCTTTGGTTGGTAACTCAGTCTCAGAGAGCTCCAGGGTTCCAGGTTACTTGATGCTGTTAGTCTTCCAGTACAGTTCCTTTCCCCTTCAGTGCCTTCAATTCTTCCCCCAACTCTTCCATAAGTGTCCCCCACCTATATCCAATGTTTGGCTGTGGGTATCTGCATCTGTTTCAGTCCACTGCTGGATGAAGCCTCTCAGAGGACAGTTATGCTAGACTCCTGTCAAGCCTGTCCATATGGGTCTGGGTTACCTCAGTCATGATAATTTTCTAGTTCCCTTCATTTGCCTGCAAAATTCATGACATCTTTTTTAATGGCTGAGTAGTATTCCATTGTGTAAAATGTGGGTACATTTTCTGTACCCACTCTTCAGTTGAGGAACATCTGGGTTATTTCCAGTTTCTGGCTATTACAGATGAAGCTGCTGTGAACACAGTGGAGTTCATTCATGTCTTTGTGGTATGGTGGGGCATCTTTTGGGTATATACCCAGGAGCAGTATAGCTGGTGTCTTGATATAGAACTATTCCCAGTTTTCTGAGAAACTGTCAGATTGATTTCTGATTTCCAGAGTGGTTTTACAGGTTTTCAATCCCACCAGCAAGTGAGGAGTGTTCATCTTTCTCCATATCATCACCAGCATGTGCTGTTGCTTGAGTTTTTGATCTTAATGTGTATAAGGTGGAATCTCAGGGTTGTTTTGATTTGAAATTCGTGGAGTAATAAGGATGTTGAACATTTTTTTAAGTGTTTCTTGGCCATTTGAGATTTCTGTGTTGAGAATGCTCTGTACCCCATTTTAAATTGGGTTGTTACGTTTGTTGAAATTTAACTTCTTGACTTCTTTTATGTTTTAGATATTAGTTCTCTATCAGAAGTAGAGTTAGTGAAGATCTTATCCCAATCTGTAAGCTGCTGTTTTATCCTGTTGACAATGTTCTTTACCTTAAAGAAGCTTTTCAGTTTCATGAAGTCCCAGTTATCAGTTGTTGAACTTAGGAACTGAACCATTGGTGTTCTGTTCAGGAAGTTGTCTCCTGTTCCAACGCATTCGAGGCTCTTTCCCACCTTCTCTTCTTTTAGACTTAGTGTATCTAATTTTAGGTTGAGATCCTTGATCCACTTGGACTTGAAATTGGTGCAGGGTAACAAATCTTGAACCCCCAGTCAATCCTTATTTAATTGAGTTTTTTGAGGCACACAAGCATCATTCTGTATGCAGCTCTCCATTTTTCCCAGAACTGTTTGTTGAAGAGCCTTTTGTTGCTCCAGTGTTTATTTGGGAATATTTGTTAAAAGTCAGATGAATAGAGTAGCGTGCATTTTCATCTGCTCTTCTATTCTATTCTGCTGGCTTATATGTCTCTTTGCTCAGTAACATGATGGTTTTATGTTGATGGCTCTATAGAACAAGTAGAAATCAGGTATGATGATACTTCCAGTATAATCCATTTTTCTCTGGATTGCTTTGATTATCTGGGCCTTTTTTGTTTCCATATAAACTTTAAGAATTTTTTCTTTTCTGTTTTTATAGAAAGATAGCATTAAAATTCTAATGGGAATTGGATTGACTCTCTTGTTTTGCATTTGCTATTTCAGCTACTATGAGCACGTGAGGACAAATTACCTTTTACTGCATTCTTTTTTTTTCTTCATTCTTTCAGTTTTCAATATTAACAGTTGTCATGGCTCAAAGGAAATATTCCCTATATTTTTGTGCATTTGAATACTTGGTAGCCAGTTAGTTGAACTGTTTGAAGAAGCTAAGGAAGGGTAGACAATTCTGAAGGCAGACTCTGGGGCTAGAAAGAAGATAATGTATATTTCAGATGATGAAGGAGTCATCTTCATTTCAGTCATAGGAACTTTGTGACTGGAGTGAAGACCACGAGGAGAAACCAGAGTTAGAGATGTAGAATATATGAATCCTAAGTCTGAAATCATGCTGACTATGCTGTTCTAAAAGGGATAGTACAGAACAAAATAAGAACAGGGAACAAAGCCCTGGGTAACACTGACGTTGATAATTAAATAGGAGAAATAAATGGAATTATGAGGAAGGACTCCAAGCAGAAGGATGCAATGTCTTAGGAAACAAAGTACGGGGAAGTTTGAAAGAATAGCATAATTTTGAAAGACTGACAAAGTGTTTGCCACATAAGGAGGCATGGGATTCCAACTGACTGAATGAATGAATGATCGCATGAAAGTTCTACAACACAGACGAAAAGTAAAGCAGAACACATCAAACTCCTAAGAACACAAGCATTCTAGGTGCCACCCACTGAGCAGCCCAATTATAACCACAGCATGTAATAGAGTAATGTTATTTTATGACTTTCCCTTATTTGTGCTGCAAAGCTCAACACACCTCCTGCATAGATGACTATCATTTTCTTTTGAGCTGAATGGTTCTCTGATCACTTATATTTTCAAAGTGGAAAATGAGGGGCTATTCACAACTATTGTAACTCCATAGAGTTTCAGAGTTTGTAGAGGGTTACAGAAAATTTCTTTGGACCAACCAAAAAAGTTCCAAATAAGAAGAAATTAGAACCAGGAGAAAGAGCATGAGAGGGTAAAGTTAACTGCTGTCAAGCCCGATGACATCTAAGATTCATATGGTGGAAGCACAGAACCATATCATACACGGGTCTTATGGCCACCAAACAAACATGATACCATAGCATGTATGCCACACATTCACATGCTAAGTTAATGATGTAATTTTATCTAGCATAAAGTTATGGTGCATAACTTTATTATTAAGGCTTGGAAGGTAAAAACAAACAGGTATCTCTGAGTCTGGGGCCAGCTTGGTCTATATAGCAAGTTTCAGGCTAACTAGGTATACATACAAAGACTCTGAATAAAAAATGCTAAATTGAATAAAGAGAAATTTTATCCATATCCAATAACTGTATTCACTTAGGTTTTACTTTTATCACTGAAAAGACGTCCCCATAGAAAGCAAAGGACACTAAGTTCTGCTGCCTTTTGTTTTTGTTGTATAGCAAGACCAAAATTTACCATGTAATTAATTCTGTGACTTGTTGTAGTAAGGCTATATTAAAGCTCAGTTTTTCTTACTAGGGAATCCTCTAATCCCATCCCTTTGTACATCTCTATTATGTCTGGTCTCTACTAAAATTCATAATACAAATGAGTATAATAACCTTTAGTAAAAGTGACTCCAAATGTCTAAATTAGTTACATATAATATTTTCATATCCATTGTGAATGGGTTCACATTTATGTGCATATGTATGTATAATGTGTCCTCATCCCTACTACAGAAATCCATTTAAAATTTGTTGTAAGGAGCCTAGCGTGCTTGTTTCCTGACTAAGACATGCAGATACTCACAGCCAAGCACTTGACAGAGGTCAGGGACCCTTTAGAAGAGTTAGGGAAAGGATTGAAGGAACTAAAAGGGATACCCATAGGAAGACCAACAATACTAACTAACCCTCAGAGCTGCCAGAGACTAAGGCAAACCAAAGAGTATACATGGGCTGATCTCAGGTCACAGGCACTTATGTAGCAGAGGACTGCCTTGTCTAGCCTCCGATGCGCCAGAGAAAGGGGATGGGGGAACACACCCTTTCAGAAGCAAAGGAGAAAGGGAGGTGGTAAAAAACTCAGGGGGAATTAGGAGGGGAGCAATATTTTGGATGCAAATACATAAAATAATTAGTGAATAATAAATATAACAAATTATTTAAAATATGTGGAAGTCGTTTTTAATCACTGCATAGTACTCCATTGTGTAGTTGTACCACATTTTCTGTATCCATTTCTCTCTTGAAGGACATCTGAGTTGTTTCCAGATTCTAGCTATTATAAATAAAGCTGCTATGAACACAGTGGAGCAAGTATCCTTGTTATATGATGGAGCATCACTTGGGTATATGCCCAGGATCCATATAGCTCCAATTTTTTCAGAAATCTCCAGACTGATTTCCAAAATGGTTTTACTAGCTTGCAGTCTCACCAGCAATGGATTAGTGTTCCTCTTTCTCCACATCCTCGCCAACATGTGCTGTTACCTGTGTTTTTGATCTTAGCCATTTTGACTGGTGTGAGGTAGAATCTCAAGGTCGGTTTGATTAGCAGCAAATGGATAGAACTAGAAAATATCATCCTCAGTGAGGTAAACTAGACAAAAAAGAACATACATGGCATGTACTCACTAATAAGTGGATATTATCCCCAAAGCTCGGAATACCCAAGATACAACCTACAGATTATATGGAATATAAAAGGAAGGGAGACCAGGGAGTGAATGGTTCAGTCCTGCATTGGGGGGGGGGCAGACGCTTGCAGGAGGTGGAAGGAGAGGGAAACAAGGAAGAGACAAAGGGGGGAATAAGAGTGGAAGTATTAGAAGCTGGAAGAGAAGTAAGAAATGTACAGAGGGTCAGAATACCAAACAAAAATAGGTAGCAGGGGGAATGAAGAACTGGGGATAGCCACTGGAGAGTCCCAGAAATCAGAGAAATGTGAGGCTGTCTGGATCAAACAGGGTTGACTTTAGCAGTAATGTGCAGAGAAGAGGGAGTTAGAACCTCTGGAGACTACCACAAGTAGATAGGCATGGCCTCTGGTTGAGGGATGGGGCTACCCACCCTTCTCAAAGTTTTTTTAACCCAGAAATGTTCCTGTCCAAAGGAAGAACAGGGACAAAAATGGAACAGAGATGGAAGGAAAGGTCAACCAGGGACAGCCCCACCTGAGGATACATTATGTCTGAAGAAATCAAACCCAGGACTGTTGACGTGGTTAAGGGGTGCTGGCTGACAAGAACCTAGTGTGGAGGTTTCTGAGGAGGTCTGGTCAGCAACTGCCCTATGCATGTGCGGATGCTTGGAGCTAACCATCACACTGAACACAGGAAACCTGGTGGGGAAGCTGGTGGAAGGACTGGAGGAACAGAAGGAGATTGCAACCCCATTGGGAGACCAGTAGAGGCTGGTCTGACCACCAGTTCTCCAACCAGACGGCCAACCAAGGAGTGTACAGGGAGGGATCCCTGGCTCCATATATATATATGTAGCAGAGGATGGCCTTGCCTGAGAGCAACGGGAAGGATAGCCCTTGGTTCTGGGGAGGTTTAATGCCCCAGTGTAAGGAGATGCTGATGATATGGGGCAGGAGAGAGTGCGTGGGTGTGAAAACCTTCTCATACAGGTTAAAGGAAGGGGGAAGGCAGATGTGGGATGGGGGCATTGATGGAGGTGTAACCGGGAAGTGGGATATCATGGGATGAGGGGTTGGTGGAGGGGGTAACCGGGAAGTGGGATATCATTTGAGAAGTAAACAAATGAAATGGCTAATAATAATAAAAATATCTCTGTTGTAGATTGGAACTGGTAGGTCCAAAGGAATTTCCAATTCCTCAAACTTCAAAAGACAGCCCAAATATTCAGAAATGAGATCAGCCTAGACTACAGAAGGAATTCTGTGCTTAGATAAAAGCAGCATTCCTCAGAAATGTGTGAAAGCAGTTCTGATCTGCCAAAAGAAGCAATTTCTCTTACCTCTGGCAGCAGGGTCATATGGCTACCTGTGGGAACTATCAGCATATTAAAGTTTAACCTGGGGTCCAGGCTCCTTCATTATAACAAGTACCTGTTACACATTTCAAAGTTCACGCTAACATCCTAGCAATTCTCATCTTCTCCCCTCTAACCCCCCCTGCAGCCCACAGGCCCCCCACCCCAACTATCCAGCTATTCAATTCATTCTCTTTTCAATTCAGCTGTTCTCTAGATTGAACAGCTGTCTCTCTCTCTCTCTCTCTCTCTCTCTCTCTCTCTCTCTCTCTCTCTCTCTCTCTCTCTGTCCATGCTCACCTCACATGGTTTCTCTATTTTCTATTCCCTGCTAGTCTCTACATTTTTGTTCAGCCTATTTCTTTCTCTCTGTGCTATGCACTCTTACAGATACCTCTGGCTTCTTTCTGAATCATATTTACAATAAAAATCTCCCCACTTAACCATAGCATGGATCAGCCATGTCATCTGCTTATACAGGAACTATGTTATGTTCAATATAATGTCAATGTAATTATTTTTCTTCCAAAGTTGGAAATAATTTGTCTAGGAGCTAGGAACTAAAACAATACTTTAGTTGCTTGGAGTAAAAGGTGATCATCACACTTTGTTTACTTCAGAGGGAAAGATGATTAAGAGAAGCTACGTGGATGACTTTTGTGTTATATCATAATATCATTTAGCTGAGAGTTAGCTTATCCATCTATTGGCAGAAAATGCCTTCTTATTTAGAAAACAAGTATTTGGGAAGAGAAGAGATATGGTGCTTTTCAATGAAGAGCTCTTTTATACATAATCTCAGCCACGATTAGAAGCTAGGTTCACGAACAAATCCAAGAAGAGCCACATTCTTGGCCAAAACAACAATGTAATATCAAGAAACTAAGAGAAGCAACATACTCTCCTTTATAATACCAGAAGTATGTAAATGGAGTGGAAGGTGGGTCTGAGGAGCATGGCAGACTTTTATATGTAGATTCCAATAAAGTGCTCCTAACAGAGTAGTTTACAGGTTGTGCTATTTTGAGGAGTCCATCAGAGATGACCACTAAGACACAGTTTATAGCCAGTTGAAAGTTGTTATTCCAGGAAGCTAGGGATATACTCTGTATTTAAGGGGTAGGTATAGTCCCAAGTGTCAAGAGAACAGGGTTTTTGAAAGCCAATACCATGTCCTAGCAGTTGCACAATGTGGGGATGGCTTCACAAAGCCAACAGTTTAACAGAAGCTAAGATAAGAAGTTAGCTAGTCTGTCCCCACCTTTGCCTTTTATTATTATTTTCTTCTCCCTTCTAAGTAAGACTGAAGCATCCTTCAATGGGACCGTCCTTCTCATTTAACTTCCTAGGGTTTGTGGGTTATATCATGGGTATTCTGTACTTTTGGCTAATATTACTCATGAATGTCCTTTTGGGTCTAAGCTATCTCACTCAGGATGGTATTTTCTAGTTCTATTTGCCTGAAAAATTCATGATGTCCTTGTTTTAAATAGGTGACTAGTAGTCCATTGTGTAAATAGAACATATTTTCTGTGTCCATTCTTTGGTTCATAGACATCTGAGTTGCTTCCAGTTTCTTGCTATTGCAAATAAGACTGCTATGAACATGGTGCAGCATGTGTCCTTGTTATATGGTGGGGAAGCTTTTGGGTATGTGCCCAGGAGTGGTATAGATGGGTTTCAGGTAGAAATATTTCTAATTTTCTGAGGAACTACCAAATTGATTTCCACAGTGTCTGTACCAGCTTGCAATCCCACCAACAATGGAGGAGTGTTCCACTTGCTCCACATCCTCACCAGCATCTGCTGTCACCTGAGTTTTTCATCTTACGCATTCTAATTGGTGTAAGGTGAAATGTCAGGGTCCTTTTGATTTGCATTTTCTTGATGACTAAGGATGTTGAATATTGCTTTAAGTGTTTATGGGCCATTTTAGATTCCTCTGTTGAGAATTCTGTTTAGCTCTGTACACCATCTTTTAATTGGTTTATTTGGTTTGGTGGAGTCTAACTTATTGAGTTCTTACATATTTTGAATATTAACCCTCTGTTGGATGTAGGGTTAGTAAAGATCTTTTCCTAATCTGTGAGCTGCTGTTCTGTCCTATTGGCAGTGTCCTCTGCTTTACAGAAGAACCTTTTCAATTTCAAGAGGTTCCATTTACCAACTTTTGATCTTAGAATCTGAGCTATTGGTGCTCTGTCCAGAAATTTTTCTCCTTGTGTCACTGTATTTAAAGCTATTTCCCACTTTCTCTTCTATTGGACTCAGTATATTCAGTTTTATGCTGATGTCCTTGATCCACTTGGACTTCACTTTTCTTCAGGTGATAAAATGGGTCAATCACGTAGACCACATGTTGAACCAGTAGCATTTGTTGAAGATATTTTCCTTTTTTCACTGTATGATTTTGACTTTTGTCAAAAATCAAGTGTTGGTAGGTATGTGGGTTTATTTCTGGATCTTCAATTCTATTTCATTGATCAATCTGTCTGTCTCTTTACCAATACCATTTTGTTTTTATCACTTTTGCTCTGTAATACATCTTGAGGTCAGGTATGGTGATTCCTTTAGAGGGTCTTTTATTATTCAGAATTGTGTTTGCTATCTTGGTTTTTCTTGCTTTTCCATTTGAGGTTGAGAATTTTTCTTTCAAGGTCTATAAAAAGTGTTTTGAAATTTTGATGGGGATTGCATTGGATATGTAGACTGCTTTTGGTAAGGTGGCCATTTTTATTATGTTAATTCTACCTATCCATGATCATGGAAGATCTATCTTCTGAGTTCTTCTTCATTTTCTTCAGGAACTTGAAGTTCTTGTCATACAGATCTTTCACTTGCTTTGTTATAATCAGACTAAGATTTTTAAAAATATATTATTTGTGGCTATTGTGAAGGGTGTTGTTTCCCTAATTTCTTTTTCAGCTAGGTGGGACAGGGGAGGGTTGGGGAAAAGGGGGTAGGATCAATATAGAGTGAGACAGGAGAGAGGCCCAGAGAGCCACATGAATGAATGGAAATATGTAGCTTCAGGGGGGCGAAGGGTGAGGGGAACCTTTAGAAAGTCTCAGGGACCTGGAATGGAAGAGGCTACCATTACTCAGTGTGGGTGACCTTAGCTGAAATCCCTAAAAGTGTAAATATGGAACCTGAAGAGACCACCTCCAGTAGTTAAACAGGGTCCCCAGTGGAGGTACACAAACCTACCTTCAAAAGGTTTGACCCAGATTTGTTCCTGTCTCAAAGAATTTCAGGGACAAAAATGGACCAGAGACAGGAGGAAAGGCCACCTAGTGACTTGCCCAATGTGGGATCCATCCCATGGGTGGGCACCAAACCCTGACATTATTATTGATGCTATGAATTATTATGATGCAGATAGAAGCCTAGCATGGCTGTCCTCTGAGAAGCTCTACACAGCAGCTGTCTGGAAAAGATACAGATACTTAGAGCCAAGCATTGAACAGAGGTTGGGGACCCCTATGGAATTAGGGGATGGATTGAAGGAACTAAATGGGAATGACAACTCCAAGAAAGAGCAATAGTGACAACTAACCTGGACCCCTGGCAACTCCCAGAGATTAAGCCAGGAACCATACAGGGCTGGTCCAAGGCCCACACACACACACACACACACACACACACACACACACACACACACACACACACACACACACATATATACATACATATATATATATACATATATATATGCGTGTGTGTGATATATATATGTATATATATATATATATATATATATATCAGCAGTGTACCTTTTCTCCACTCAGTAAGAGAGCATGTGCCTAAATCTGTAAACACTTGATGCTCATGGTGGGTAGATACAAGGGCCACCCTCTCTCAGAGGTGAAGAAGATAGAGGTCACTGGGAGAAAGAACTTTGTGAGGAGAAGTTAGGAGGGGGCAACATTTGGGATAAAAATAAATTAAATAATTAATTAATAAAAAACACAAAACAAAAACAGTAAACTGTAAAAAACAAGAGGTTAGCTGGAGGGGGTTGTTTTACATGAGCAAGCAGTTAACAAAAGCTAAAATAAACTGTTAGCTGGAACTGAGATGGTTCCACAGAAGCAGGCATTTTAACAGAAGCTAAGGTAATTTAGCTTGGGCATCATGACCTTGAGTTCCCAGAATAGAGTTTGGTAATTTGTTCATGGGATTCTCCATTAAGGAGATCAAATTCTAGTTAGACCTAAAGTGACCTCAGTAAGAATACAAGATAAAAGGACTTCTGTACTGTCTTGCCCTACCTCAGTATTGCTTATTTTTACTATACACATATTTACATGCAGGATTTGGGTTTTAAGATCCTAGGATTCATCATAGAAGAGTTAAGATGAAGATGTTAATTCTACGCCAAGTATTCACTACATGTCATATTTCATAAGTCTTGCCCACTATGTATATGTATTCAAGAGTAGGATCATGAAAACATCTTTGTCTAGAGAATATTTGCAGAACAAAAATGGAAAACATGGAGTGACTACATCATAGATTAGTATAAGAAACAATAGGTTGGTGGAAAGAGACACCACATATCCACAGTCAAAGAATCATTCTAGAAGTCTAAACTAAAGCATCCTGTCAGGGGCCACAGAAAATGCTGTGAAAACAAACAGCTTTAATGAAGTGGTTTTTAAACACTATACCTGCATTATTTGTGGACCTGTATGTTAATGACTAGGAGCTTATTCTCATAGATTCTGTTTCATAGGTTTGGAAAACTGCTGATAAATTAAAAATACTGACTTTGAATTTCTAAGACAGGGTTTTACTAAGTAGCCATTGCTGTCCTGGGATTCACAATGATGACCAGACTGGCCTCAAACTCGATCCTCCTGCTCTGCCTCGCAAGCACTGGGATTAGAGACATGAGCCACTATGGCCAGCAAAAGAGGTGGGAGGTATAATATTTTGTAGATTTTTTTTATTTATTCACTTTACATCCCACTCACTGCCCCACTCCTGGTAAGCCCCTCCCATAATACTTCTTCCCTGAGTGAGTGTCACTGCCATCCCCCCCATATTGCCCCACCCTGACACTTCAAGTCTCTGTCAGGCTAGGCACTTCCTCTCCCACCAAGACTGGCCAGACAATGCAAACCATTTAGAAGAATATATCCCACATATAGACAACAGGTTTTGGGAAAGTCCCTGGTCCAGCTGTTCGGGACCCACATAAAGACCAAGTAGCACAGTTACTAGATATGTCTGGGGAGCCGTAGGTTCAGCCTGGGTATGTTCTTTGGTTCATGGATCAGACTCTGAGAGCCCCAAGGGTTCAGGTTAGTTGACTCTGTTGGTCTTCATATGGAGTTCCTATACCCTTGGGGCCTGCAATCCTTCTTCCTGTTCCATAAGAAGCCCCAAGCTCCATCCACTGTTTGGCTGTGGGTATCTAAGTCAGCTGGTGAGTGGAGCCTCTCAGAGGACAAACATGCAAGACTCTTGTCTGCAAACATAACCTAGTGTTAGGGATTGGTGTTTGTCCATGGGATGGGTCTTAAGTTGGAGCAGACATTAGTTGGCCATTCCCTTAGTGTCTGCTCCAACCCTGTGCCTGCATGTCTTGTACACAGGATAAATTTTGAGTTGAAAGCTTTGTGGGTATGCTGGTATCCCTATCGCCCCACTGGGGTTTCTGCCTGGCTACAGAAGGTGGCCTTTTCAAGTTCCATATTCTTCCCAAAGAAGTGAGTTACAGCTAAGGTTACCCTCATTAATTCTTGGGTACCTTCCCTATCCCAGGCCTCTGTTTTTTCTGGGGATGCTGGAAGAACTTTTAATAGCACCCACAATGGATGCTGATTTAGAGTTCTAGAAGCCACACTTAAAGAAATGAGTTCGGAGGTATACCAGTTGGGATTCATTACTGAATTTCTTTACATTCTAATTCTGCTTAAATATGCTTTGATAACTATCCACTTGAAGTAATTCCACTTAACTACATCTGTTTTAAAATAGATATAATTTGTAAGAAAATTATGCTTAAAATTCCATTTAAAATTAATTTTTCAAAGAAAACATCAAGTAATTGTGTTTTAAATTTTTATATCTAATAAGGCTGGTCCAAATCATTTTCCTAGGAGTCAATGTCTGCTTGAAGGTTAAGAAAACATAGTTTCTTCTTGCATAATAGTAAAAGATGAGACCACCTGCTGGTCAGTCTTTATAAAAATTAGCTATTCAGTTCACTGTCTTGAAGTTCTTTGGTTGTTTTAGTTTGAATGAAATCTGAAATGTAGCCATACATTCCATTTGGACAGCATTATGTAATAATTAAGTGGGGCAAATAAGTTGGGGCAGAGGAGTTGGATGGCAGAGATATCCAGATGGTGAGAGGCAAGTACAAGAACTACTTAAGTACCTAAGTGACAGAAACCAAGGCTCCCTGGCATCATAAGAACCCAGTTATCCCAACACAGCAAGTCCTGGATATCACAACACACCGGAAAAACAAGATTCTGATTTAAAATCACATCTTATGATGACATTAGAGGACTTTAATAAGGACATAAATAACTCCCTTAAATAAATACAGGACAACACAGGTAAATAAGAAGAAGTCCTTATAAACCCAAAAATTCCTTAAAGAATTATAGGAAAACAACCAAACAGGTGAAGGAATTGGAGAAAACCATCCAGGATCTAAAAACAGAAATAGAAATAATAAGGAAATCACAAAGGGAGACAACCATGGAGATAGAAAACCTAGGAAAGAGATCAGGAGTCATAGACACAAGCATCACCAACAGAATACAAGAGATAGAAGAGAGAATCTCAGGGGCAGAAGGTACCATAGAAAACAATGACACAACCATTAAAGAAAATCCAAAACACAAAAAGCTCATAACCCAAAACATCCAGGAAATCTAGGATACAATAAGAAGGCCAAACATAAGGATACTAGGTATAGAAGAGAGCAAAGATTCCCAGCTTAAAGGGCCAGTAAATATCTTCAACAAAATTGTAAAGAAAACTTCCCTAACCTAAAGAAACAGATGCCCATAAACATACAAGAAGCCCACAGAACTCCAAAGAGATTGTACCAGAAAAGAAATTACATTTCAGGTGTTATTCCCTTTCCCAGTTCCCTCTTCTCCCATACCTCCCCCCTGGCTTCTATAAGGATTATCCCCCTCCTACCCACCCACTCCCATCTCAACACCCTGGCATTCCCCTACAATGGGAAAAGGAGCCTTCACTGGACCAAGGGCTCCTCCTCCTATTGATGCCAGAAAATGCCATCCTCTGCTACATATGTGGTTGGAGCCACTGGTTGTTCCATGTGTACTCTTTTGTTGGTGGTTTGGTCCCTGGGAGCTCTGGGGTGTCCAGTTGGTTGATGATGTTGTTTTCCTGTAGGATTGCAGGCCCCTTCAGCTCCTTCAGTCCTTTCTCTGGCTCCTCCATTGGGGACGTCTTTCTCAGTTCAGTGGTTGGCTGGGAGCATCTGCCTCTGCATTTGTCAAAATAATTACTAAAAATAATTTCTAGGGGTATAACCTTGTCTGGCCCTTACAAGAGGGTAACAGGAATGGAGTGCTCATGTTCAGTTTCTGAGTCGGCATGTAGTGATTCTGCAGCAAGGTCTAAATCTCCCTTCTCATTAGAGAAAATAGTTTTGATTAGTAGGTACTCTCAAAGACGATTATCCATAGGAAAAAGTCATTGCTATTTAGTGACTCTTAGATGGGGCATTTGAAACACTCAAACACTTTGCAGTACACATGTACAAAAACTGAGCAGTCATTCTTAAAGGAAGGTCTATGTCCTCTTTCTCTAGCTCTTTCTTCATGCACTTTTTTCTCCTCATACTGTGTGGATAACCTGGATACTGAAACTAAGATCCTTTGTCAAGTATAACTTGGTTATTTTTCATGATTTTGTGTTCTTTTACATAGTTGAGTCTTGAAAATATAAATGGGGTTTCTACAAAAGCTGTGACTACAAAGGTTGATTGACTAATGTTTAAAGTCAGGAGTCAAGGGTAGCAGTTTGCTGTCCTCCTCTGTCTATGACTGAGCATCATTGTGACCATTCGTTGAATCCATAGACCCTGAGCTGCCACCAACCAAAGATTAGGAAATGAAGTCTGATAGAGTCTGAACTCAATAGCAAGTGATTTCCCTGCTTGCTGTACCCCATCTACCCGAAGTTTCCACTGAAGTATCAAAAAAATTGTCTGAATTTCAGCACTAGAATAGGAATCTGGAGCTAGAAATTTAGGTGTGTAAGTGCTATGGCCATTTATTTTCTAGGTGATTTGACCCACAGTAAGTTTTCTCCCTAGTAAGATGTAAGGAAGGTAGTAGAAACTCACTTCTAAGGCTCTTCCCAGTTCGTTGTACTCAATTGTATCTAATGCTATGCTTGACAAGCATATTCTAATTACAAGCCAACACTTGAAGTAAGAAATGGGCATATGACAACACTTCTGGGTTTTGGGTCATCTCAACAATATATCAATTCCATTGATTAATGAGCTTTGGGGGATAATACATACTTAAACATTTTCTAGTGAATGAACCTATATTCAGTCAATCTTGAAAAATATCCTTTACCACAGCAACAGTAATGTGCCAGGAATAGAGCTTGTGCTGAACACTATGCAATAATTCAATCATAATTAGCTGTCTAAACTCTCCAATAAATCCTCTAAGATTTTGCTGCTTGTAACAGGCAGTGCCAAGGCTAAAAAACAGTATGGAACAGAAAAATAGCTACATATACTACACCTGATCTGATGGCAAAATCATGGTAAGCTAAAATCTCTTTTCCAATTCAACTTGGCAAAATTGTACTTAAAACTATCTACTAGCTAAGACTTGAGAGTATATCTGGATAGGTTAGAGCCGTGAGAACTGATGTCCTTAAATGGAATGGGGCAGTTGGAATCATAAAACGTAAAGCATAATATTATTTCAACATGGTGAACTTTCCCCGTGGCTTTCATGAATGACTAGCAGTAATTTTGAAATGGTAGACAAGTATAGAGACACAAGGAAACTTGATAACTTCCTCCAAGGTTTAAAAAAGAAATTGACAAAGGGACCAGATGAGCTAATTAGGTAAAACTAAGTCTTTAACCCAAAGAGTACTCTTAAGTTTCATATTTTTATTCATCATCATAATCCAAGAAAAACTTTTCACCTCACATCTCATCTGCTGCTTCTGATGGAATGAAGAAAAGCTATCATAATGGAAAGAAGATCAAAAGCATATACTAGTAAAGTTGTTACTGGTAAGTTATTTCCAAGAAGAGAGTTTTAGAAATATGAACATATGTAAACATGGGGGAGGAAATATAGTCTCCCAAAAGTTGCTGGTTTAAATGGATACATACATATACTTACAGGAGGAGTATTAGAGATATAGAGATGTGAAAACATCACTGAGAAAATACATACTCCCAAAGGTTGCCTGTTTAAATGGATACATGAATACATATGTTATATACATGTATATAATGAAGATGGATATGACATGATATTAGAAGCAAAACCAGGAGAAGAAAGTGAGCAAATTGGAAAAGGGAAGTGTAAGAATAGGACAGTACAGATGGAGATGCTCAACGTATATTTGCTTTGAAGTGTCCTTAGATAATACAGTATCCTGTACAAAACTGACAATTACATTCTTTAAAGGTTGGCTAACTCTGAAGGCCCTAATATAGAGAATATATACCATTAGTGCTCTCTCTACTTTCATATTGTTTCCAAGATCATGATTCATATTTATCTCCTGAAACTAGCAATTTTCATAACATTTTCCTCAATAGACATAAGTCTACAGCTTATGAAATTAAGCCCTATCGCCTTCCAAAAGCCTCTGTGACCTTCCTACTCAATAAGATCTCATGTTATAAAAGCAAAAGGTAAATTAGTATCTAAAAGCAATCTTAGGCATCATTTATCTGAATAGTTTTGTAGCAAAATCTCCTGATAGATGTTAGCTAAAGAGCAACTAGTGCCATTGTTCTGGTCTTAATCAGTTTGGTACTTCTTTTAGGAATAACAATGACTTTGAATACAATTAAATACAGTGACATCTTGTATGTAAGGGAATTTACATTGTACAATATTTGGAATGCTATTAATATTGAACTTCCAGAAAAACTGGTGCATGCCCCAGCTACAGATTCTACTTCTAGAGTTCACCTGGAAAATGAGAAGGCGTTAACTTGGTGGTACCTTAGGGGTGGCACTGGAATGAAGCTCCTAGATCTTCAATCATAGGGAACAAAAGTGATCAAGGCATCTAACTTCTGTGCCCTGAAATCTATCACTAACCAGATCCAGAAGAATGCACACACCACGCAGACAACACTCCATTAAGGATTTTTATGGCAGAGACACAAAGGCAAGACTATTACTGGTAGACAGAAAAGACTCTGTTGCCAGACCTTGTCTTGAGTATTTAGACTTTCTTTAGAATGCCAGGAAGATTAGATCAATTCTATTCAACTTTCTTTCATCTTTTTACATATGTTTTTGTTAAGAAAACTTGGCTTTTGTAGTCTAATAATTCTGATAGTCATTCATGATCGTTTTTTTTCTTACATGGACATTTTCTCTTATAAAATTTTATACTTTCATATTTGATTTTATTTGACATCTGCTTTTAAGAGAAATTAGTATAATATATATATATATAATATGTATGTGGATATATATACATGTATACAAATGCATGTATATGTATAGATATACATATATACAAATATTTCTTAGATATACATATTTGTATACATATATACATGTGTTTATATGCACATATATACATATATATCTCTTCACTGGTAATTTTATTCAGCCCATACTTTCAATGCACTTATTATTAATGTTTCTTAATAGAGATATCTATAAACATTTTGAATACAGACAAACTATATTGTTTTAAAATCTATATTGCCTAATGCATGCTTAAATATTTAACAGAATTTCATTTAATAAATGAATGAATATAGTAAAGCTCTAACAAATATTGTATTTAGATATATTATTTCTATTACTCTTTTTTCATACAGACACCCTTTGCCAAAACCAGATTGAGCAACTTGCTATTTGATAGAAAGTGCTTAGTTTATTTATGTACGAAATAAGGATTATTAGAGAAGATACAAATCAATGGATAGTTGATATTTGGTATTAAGGGAACAATTGTCTTCCAAACAGTAAGAGTGAAGTCAGAGTACTTAGATGTTTCAAGTTATAAATACATTGCAAAGATACAAATATCACACATACATTGCCCATGGAGGCCAGAAGAGGGCACAGGCTCTCCTGGGATTGGAGTTACAGAAGATTGTGAGCTACTCCTATGTGGGTACTGGGAATCAAACCTAAGCCTCTGAGCCATTTCTCTAGCCCCTGTACTTAATTTTTTTATGTTTATTAAGTATTAAGCAATTTTGAGATATGTATACATAGTGTAATGTTTAAATGAGGGTAATCTATGTCAAGCATATATGATTTATGGTGAAGACTTTTCAAGTCCCTGTCTTCTAGCTTTTGCAATATGTAGACAATCATTTTTAACTCTACTTACCATATTGTAAAGAGTCTATGGCAAGAATCTTTGCTCCTGTCTCACTGCAGTTAGTACCAATTACTTTACATTTATTCAATCTATTTTTCCAGGATTCTAGTAAACATCATTCAATTTTAAAATTTTTCAGTTTTAAAAGTTTCAAATAGGCTTTCAATAAGTAGCTCAGGCTAGCATGGAATTTGTTATCTTCTTGCCATTATCAATCAAATGCTAGGATTTCAGGCATACAGCAGAGATGCATATGTATTTTCAACTTTCATTTGATCATCAAAAGTATAAAGCTATTTCTAATGTAAAAATATACTGATGACAAATTCTAGTAAGGATGTGGAGAAAATGGAACACCTGCACATTATTGATATGAATATAAAATGATAAAGGTATTTTGGAAAACAAACTTTTTAAGATGTTCAACAGAAATTTACCGTATGAACCAGTATTATCGACACCTATGAGTGTATTCGAAGGCAATGAAGTGAAAGTATGTTTGCATAGAAAACTGTATATCAATATTTACAGCAACATTATTTATGATAACTGAAATGGCAAATGCAACAGTTCATCAAATATTGAATGCAAAAATGATATATAATAACCCATACCTGATAATAGCAATGTAGTACTAATGTATGTTACATAATGTTGAGACATTATGCCAAAGTAAATTTCAAACAAAATAGAGCATATTTTGCTCTTCCCCAGAGAATGCCACATGATTAGTTATAAAATCTGAAATGATCATCCCTGTAAGCACACACAAGTTAGACTGTATTTAGGAATATACATGTACATAAATATACACATGTGGATATAAAAACAATAAATGAAGAAGAACCAATGAATTTGAAAGAGATCAAGGAAAAGTATATGGATGAAGGAAATGTATACTATATATTAATATTAATGCATATATGTATATATATATATATATATATGTTCCACTGCTTGCTGGCATTAGAGGTTGTATTTGGAGCCTCATTTTTTCATTTGCAACCAAGAAAACAGCAGAGTGATAATAAAAACTTGCTTTTTTATTTAAGTATAGTCAAAAAGAATATTTATCTATGTACATTGTAGAAAATATGAAATATGAATGTACATAGCTATGCTAAGTGATAAAAGAATCATTGGAAAAGAGGAAATGGAAAGATTGTAATTGCCATATGATCAGCAATTTTCAGAATGTTGGAATATCAGAAACTACATCAATAAAGTCTCACCAGAATGCTAGCCTAAACATAAGCAGGACAAGATTGACACCAGTAGACATACTAACATGGACAGGGGAAGCCTCAACCCTACACAAAGAACTACAGGCAACTAAGAAATGCTGAAAGACAGAGAAATAGTCTCCCTTAGAGAAGAATATACCAGTTGGTTATAGAATACCAGTACCTAGTAGGTTGCCCTGAAAACATATATTGAAATAAATGTATATAAAATGAACAGGATGTATTTACATGTTTATGAATATACATATATGTGTATGCATATGTGTGTGAGAGTTACTCTTCTATTGCTCTGAAGAGACACCACAACCAAAGAAATATATAGGAGAAAAGTTTATAGGAAGCTAACTTAATTTCAGATAGTGAATCCATGATGATTAAGGCAGGGAGCATAGCAGCAGGCAAGCAGGATTAGCACTGCAGCAGTAGCTGAGAGCCTTATCCATAAGCACAAAGTAGAGGGAGAGCCAACTGGAATAACACGGGCCTGGGGTTGTGAACCCTCCAAGCCTATTCCAATGGCATACCTCCCCCAACAAGACCACACCCCCTGCTTTGTCTTAAAAACTTCCAATAACAGGGAGCTGGTCATTCAAATATGTGAGCTTATGGTGGGGAGTCTTATTTAAACAATCACAATATTTAACAACAATTGAAGAAAGGAAGCAACGATTTAAAAGATGATGAGAGTGTACATGGAAGGGCTTTGAGGGAGGAAAGAGATAAGAAGGTCATTATATTTTTATCTCAAAAAATAATGAATACAAATGTATCCTAAGAAGGATATAAAAAGAATGTTATGGGCTTTCAAGTGAGGAAAGACTTAAGTTTTACTTGAACGTAAAGAAAAGTTCCATAAAGATACTAACTTTTGAACTAGAGCATGACGAATAGACATTTGCATTTTAGTCCATCAGGATGGGTTAATGGAATAAAATCACAATAAGCAAGCAAAAGTATGGGCTATACCAAAGGAACTCAGGCCATTCACTTATCTGACTTACCACATTTTTTGGTTTGTTTTTACCCTTTCCTAAAACTGTACTCTACTTACTGTATATGTAATTTTCTCTGTTTTATTCTGACTGAACACCTTGTGCAGCCTATTTCGTATTCTTGTGAGATGCTACATATGATCACTATCTGGTGTGACCATTTTGTTTTTAAGCTTCATATGGCATTATCATAATTTCACATGGCAGTATAATATTTAGCCGCTGATTTGCAAAATACTCTAGATTTAAATGTAAGATACACAATTATGTCACATTGTTAATTTTCATCCCTATACACAGCAATTCCTCAAACTTTTGCTGAATTCATGTGTGTTTACTGAATATTTATTAGGTCTTATTTTTCTCCTAGTATAGAAGTACAGAATATAACATAGAACTTTATTTCTGGCCTGAAGTTGATTATAGCCTACCTGGAAAATCCCAATACACAAATGAAATACTTTTTACAACAATAGAAACCTGAACACAATGCATACTCCCCTGGTGATTATCT
Organism: Rattus rattus; assembly: GCF_011064425.1. NCBI lineage: Eukaryota > Metazoa > Chordata > Mammalia > Rodentia > Muridae > Rattus > Rattus rattus. The sequence goes on from NC_046172.1 coordinate 90,488,830, forward strand.
TCCCCTAGCTAATATCAAAGAGTTCAATAAAATATCTTTAACTTAGCCATTTGTTACCAATGGCAGAAATATTATAGATATCTAGGGAGAGAGTAGAGGAACACAGTTAGGGAGAAAGGATGAAGAGAGTAGTAGATAAATTCTTTTCTACACAGGAAATTATAAAGTATGGAAATGAACAAATTGATAAAATGTGCATGGAAATACCAACTACTTCTTGGTTTAATTATCACAGGTAAATGACTTAAATCAAACAATATACTTCTTTTACCCCTCAGTAAATACATTTATAATTGCCTGTCCCCTGAAGATACATTGATAAATTCTTTCATAAATAAATATTTCACTCTAGGTATCACTATTTATTGATGATTATGTCCATCACCATCTATTCCTAATAGTATTTGGCTTATGAACCTTCGTTGTTGAACACCAATTGCCTTACAAACACAAATATTGAATACTCAGGATTTTTGCATAAAAATGTAGAAGTCTGTTAGGCATGTCCCTACAAGTATATGCATGAATATTGTGGAAAGCAAAATTCCAAGATAGCTTTCAGGAATCTCAACTCCAGTGTGTGCACCTCTGTTTTTAATGTAATAAATTATCACCACTGTGATTTGGTTATATTCCAAAGTAGAACTAAAGATTTGCAAGGAATTGAATTTTCTGATCAAGTGCCATCAAGTTAACAAAAATGAGATTATATTGGTTCTGCCTGACTTAATAATATGGAACCTAAAATGAGAGAAGCCTGAGAGATTTTAAACATCTTTTCTTAAAACGTTCCTGTTTTCCTGAAAAGGAATAAATAACCATGTTTTGAAGAGAGAGAAAGACTCCTTATTAGGGCATGAGGGAGTCCCTAGGAGATTAAAATCAACTAGAGCTAATATTTAGCAAGAAGATGTGCCCACTTTTTTCTACTCATAAGAGAGCCAATTCTTATAACAATATAAATGAACTTGAAAGCAGACCCTGAGCTTCAAATGGGAACATAGTCGAGCCAATAACATCATTTCACTTTTCAGATACCCTAATCAAAGACAGCATAGATAATGCACTCTGGAGGTCATAATTCATGAAGTGAAAATCCAAATGTCAGGTGTAGGATACCTCCCTCTGAGTCTTTTGTTATGGAAAGCTCACAGTACCCCCAAAACAATACAAGCTCTTTCCATCCCTATTAGTTAACTTCTAGAATTAGATATAAGATCTTATTATTGAAGATACACATATTCATTGCAAGATGCAGAAAAGTTAATTCATTAGTGATCTGGAAGCTTTCTTTCTGATGGCTACTATTCATAGTGCTGGAATGTTGCATGCAAGTTGCTGATAGAAAAATGTCATCAGTGGTCTTACCCAGCTGTTAATAGTAAATCTATAATACAAACCTTTTATGTAAAATATTCTTGCTGTTATAATATTGGCATGACTGTTGTGTGGGTAATCAATGAATTTCTGATTATATTTGAAACTTATTTCACAGAATAAATTCATGCCAGCCAGGTACTGTAAACCTGGTCAAAAGCCCATAAACAGTGTCATAGTTATTGTTTTATTGCTATGAGGTGATACCATAACCAAGGCAAATTTGATGAAATCATTTAATTGTGGGGGGTTTCTTATAGTTTCAGATGTTTAGTTCATGATTATCGTGGTATAATGGTATCATAGCAGTAGCTAAGAACTGGAAAGATCAGCAAGAGAGAGAGGTGGAGAGAGACTGGATCAGCTTGGGCTTTTGAAACGTTAAAGCCCACCCCCAGTTGTACACTTCCTATGACAAGGCTATGGCTAGTCCAACAAGGGATGTATCCATTAATCTTTCCCAAACAGTTCCACTAATTAGGAACCAAGAATTCAAACACATGAGTCCATGGGAGACTTTCTTATTCAAATCACCTTAAGTGGGTATGACAACTAGATATATTGTCAAATTGCCTTCCTAATGTCTATGTTTATACCCATAGACTAGTGCTGCTCACAACCTCTGTCAGAGAAACTTCTTTTCACATGTGTAACACTTCATGTAGAGACTCATAACCAGTTTGAGGGTGAGGGAATAACTGACTTCAAGTTCTCAGCCTAAATTAACATTTATATCATACTCCCCCACCAAAGTTCATGGACTGTGGAAGAGATCAGCAAGAATGTTATAGAGGACAGGGAGGATCCACGGATCCTCCTAGACTACCTCCTGGACATGGATGGCATGGCCTCTGTGCTTATGAACTCACTTGAGCTATCTTTACCTTTGCAAGGCATGCGTAACAACAAGCCTGTTGCTATTTATCAGGCAAGAAGGAGTGCTCATTAGATCCCAACCCTCACTGAAGGACTATGGGCAGTTAATTGTGGTAGGGAGAGAAAATCATATGTCTACTAAACTGCCTTTTGTTCAGGTAAATGACCCTCACATACATGATCGTGCAATCAAACCTAGGGGAAGTACCCTCTTAGAAGTGAGGGGGAGAGGAGATGGGGTGAAGAACTCTGGGAGGGGGGACCAGGATGGGGGAAAACATTTGGGATACAAATAAATAAAATAAGGTTTTAAAAAATTACATCATGAAAATGGGAGGGGTGTGTTGGAAAGACAAGGTCTTTAATTGGAGGGGAAGGGAATAAGATAAGCTTTTGGAGTTAATATATTACGTATGTATACATATATGCTTCAAATTGTGAATTAATAATAATTAAAGGACAGTAGGCAGACTATTTTCACACTTCTGATTAACAGAAACTGTACAATAATAATTAACTGCCTTAAGAAGCCATTAAATTTGCAGTAATGTACCATGTAGCAATAGAAAAGTAATACAAATATAAATTAAGAAGGTGTGACTTAACAGTATAATATGTCCCTAGGCAATATTCCAAACCAAGTGTGTCTTTCAGAGGTCATGATTCCAGATAATGAAACTAGACCTCTCAGTAAAGCTTTGATTGTTCTTTAGTTTTAATCTTCATTGAGGGAGGAAACTATTTACAAATCACACAGGTGGAACAGGTTTAATAAACTCAGAAGATTTATTTATACTCAAACTGCTATTTATTGAGTGTATGTAGTCATCCTTTAGGCCAAAATTTTTACTCTTTTTCCCCTATTCCATTTTGTGAATTAATACTAAGAGCTTGAAATTTATTGTAGCTTTCAAGTCAGAAACACTTATTGACTCAGCAATTGTATATATTGGACATCCCTTGTATCAACCATAATTTTTGCATAAAATATATGTTAAAAATTTCAATAGAAATATCAGTATCCTCAAATCTTATGGTCCTATCGATTTTTTTTTCTTTCCCGATGCTTCTTCCAGAACAGCTTGCTCTAGCATCTCATTCTCATGGATCACTGACAGGTGAGAGGTGCTAATCCATTCTGTTAATTCATCAAACAAGTATTTATACAATGACCTACCACACGCAAGAAACAGTCAACACTCAGTGGAATACAGCAAGCTTAACAAGTGTACACTGTTTGTATTTGCACAGGGTTCTGAATGTAAAATGACCCTGTACTTGATTTAATGCTCTATTTTTGCTGTCTTGAAATCCCTTGTCATTTTTGAACAAGGGATTCACATTTCCATTTTTGAACTGGGGCCCTGAAAATTGTGTAGCTGGCCCTGCTTAGGAAATATAATGCAAATAGAAGTAAAACTGGACTAAAATTTGAAAACTAAAGAAGTGTTCTTTAAAAAGACGTCCTGTCTCTGAGCCTCAACTATCTCTATAAACTAAGAGGATATGGTACAAAACCTGCTAATGAGAATCACTGAGAATTCATGCTATGAATACAAAGTACGAATTCTCCCAGAGAAAACTGTTATCATTCCTATAAGCTTATCTCTATCCCAGTACTTCCTTACACTCCAATCCTGATGTTCCGTTCCTAACTCACACCAGTAGCAGAGGTCATACTTGAAGTGATATAGAAAGAAATGACACATGAGCTAGACTGTTAGGAATGAGCAGGAATTCCCATGTATGGAGGGGTGGGAAAGTTCCCAGATGCAGATGATGGTTATGTATACCCATAATAGTATACGAGTGTGAGTGTGGGTGCACGAGACTGGGCTCAAACTGAGCCAAGCACCAACTGCATTGAAAAAGGATGCCTAGTTCTTTTTTGGGTCTGTATGAAGTTCATAGACACTGTTCTACCCGCACACTCAAATCCTCTTACTCTTAAATGCACATAGTCTGAAGCGTACTCTCAGAGAAAGCTGTTCAGAAGAAAGATTTTTCTCACATGCATTTTGCAGTAGTGTTGGGGGAAGATCAGGGTAAACAGTCCCCACTCTTTAGAGGAGATTGCCAGTGTCTTTCACTTTCTTCTACTTCATTATAAGTGTATTTGCCAAGGGTGGGGGCATCTCATCTCCTTATTATCCCCAGCCATACTTAATGAAACAACTACCAATTTTCAATTCAGCTATGAATGGATTGAATTTTTCTATTATGATATTTACTTTGTGGGACTGAGGGACTGTTTTGATGCCTGTAATTCCATCTCCAGAGAAGGCCATACCCTCTCTTTTGGCCTCTGTTGATACAACACTCAACTGAATAAACCCATACTCAGACAGAAAGATAGACACAAAGACTCCCTCCCCCCCTTCTCTCTTTCACACACACACACACACACACACACACACACACACACACACACACACACACACACTTAAAAATAAATCTTGTAAAAATAAAAAGAAATTTACTTGTAGTCAAGGGCTTACTAAAATGTACCTCTTGAAATAACTTCAAAATTATTCATAAAACCAAGGGTAATATCTCAGCTCACTTTTAAAAGTTTGATTTCTACCTGTATCACAATTTCTTAATCCAATCCCACAATGTCTGTCATTCAACACTGATGCTTCCAATGTCTTCTAGCTCAAGATACTATTAGTAAACTGTGACTGGGCTGCTAAAGCCTACATTTCTCCTCACATACTATATGCTGTCTCTGACTTGCCACTAACACAACCAAACTTTACATATGTGTGTGTGTGTGTGTGTGCTGTGTTGTGTGTGTGTGTGTGTGTGTGTGTGTGTATCTGTCACCACACTTCAGTTATATTTTCATTTTGAGACTATGCCTTTCTGTCATTGGAAAGACGTGTTCATTCCACCTTCCAGAAATTCCTTCCTATAACAGCCTATTAAATTTGCCTGTTAAGGGTTCTCTGAATGTATCAAAATTGGAGTCTTCTGTGCTTTTGAGTGTGAGAGTGAGCATGGAGTTATTTCTGTTACACATGAACATTACTCATCACATAAAGATTTTACTGACATATTTTGGAATAGCAGTATATGTTGTGTGGGGTGAAAAAATAATAAACAGCACCAATTACATTCGGTTTGACTGATACATGAATATTATAAAATAGAGTGAGGAATAAAAATCAGTATCAAGAAAGGAAGCATAATAGGCACTGTTTATCAATCTCCCATATTAATGGAATTTTTCAGAATCTTGCTTCTTTCAAGAATGCATTCTTATCACAATGAGTGAAAATTGCTATATCAATGCCAATAATTCCAAAGTTATGATGTTCCCACCCTTGAGCTCAATTTTATAGAACCACTGCCTAATATTTCATACCACGGGAAATTTGGATGCCTGGCTTTGCAAATGCAGGCACAGAGATTTAATACATTGGGAGTTTTACACTAGCTTGAATCATTTCATGCAATTCAACAAGGTATTCGTTTTGTGTGTGACCTAACTTTGGCATTGAAGAGAGGTAAACTTACTGATTCCTACCCTGTCACTGATAACAGAATAAAGTCCAGGTCAACCTTGAGTTTTTGTCAGGTTCAAGCCTAAACAAAGAAAGAAAGGACAGCTCATGGAAAAGCTCCTCTGCTGAGCTGTGGGAAAGTTGGTACAGCAGCACAGTATCTAAGCTCCACAAAGTCCTTATTAAGTGTGACAGGAACAGCTGGAGCTGCTAGAAGTGGCAAGAGCAATGAAAGAAACAAAGGCCAGTTAGGAAAAAAGGATACGAAGAAACTAGTTCAATGTCCTAAATAATGAATCTCCGGGTTACTGATATGCATGAAAATCCTAGCAGCCTCCATGTATGAGGTTTTGTATTGCACTGTGGGCAATAGCTCTAATTCCTCTTGTTTACCTTAACACATCTTGTTACATTTTCCCTTACAAACAGAAAATAAGATTGCATTTTGGAAACTAAATGCACCCTATGTTCAGCTTGATGGATAACAATGGTCTTTCTGTGATAAGAAAAAAATTTGCTTGCTCAATAAAAACTTCGAGAGCAGATATAAATCCTGAAAGTTAACGTGGAAGGCCTTCTATGTGCCTAGCTTCCCATGCACCAGCATGCTCTCTGAGTTTAATCTGTTCTTGAGTCTGTTTGAACTAACATATTTTCCAGCCTCCAACCTAAAATGAAATTTCTTATAGTATCCTCTGAGTGCTAGATAAAGTCCCGTGCCTTCCTATCAGCTTTCTTTGACTGCACAAACACAACTGGTGCTCTTCTCCCGTTTATTTTTATAGTACTAATAGCATCATGTAACCAGGTTCCCACTTTCACATAATTTAGCATTGTCCTCTGCCATGACCCTCTTGAAGATTAGAGGCATATCCCTCACAGTGCCTTAAGAGTACTCAGTACACAATAAATTCTAGGGATGAAAAGTGTGGTTTTTCAATCTTGAACTTAATACTGCCTGTTAGACTAGAGGCAAAGCCATATTACTTTACTATCCTTCCACTTCCTCATTTGTGAAATGAGAAAAAAAGTATCATACCGAAATAACTTTGCCATAGCCCCTTATTTTATATATAAGATATAAATTATGTCTTTGTTTTTGTTTTCCAGAGCTTGGCTCTTCATGGTAAGATCGGGTTTTAACAACTGTGCACATATGACCCTATTTTCGCTAAAGCTAAGTAGTACAAATGAGGTATTGCAACGCTTAGGCTTGAAAATGTAACAAGAAAAGACAGAAGAGCTGGAAAGGTAATTTCACATGATCCACATTATTCCTTTCATAAGCCTGAGAAACACAAAATATCACGAAAAGAAAGATGTGTTCCACATGAAGCAAAAAGAAATGAGTACACAATGTCAACTCGAATCCTAGCACTTTCTCCACTGCCCTGAACCACAGTCTTGGACCACTTTCCTTTCTTGACATCCATTCCTATTTCAGGCCAAATTGACTTGAAGGCTCCTGGCTCCTATGGATTTGGATTCAATTCTGTACTATGAATACAGACCCACAAATAATCTCCCTAAAAACATGAGCATCAAGCAGTTTCTAAAAGACAAATAAATGACCAATAGTACATGAAGAACCATTCAATATCACCAATCTGTAATAAAAATATCAGTCCAAACCACAATGAGGTATCATTTTGTAGTTGTCAGAAAGATGAATGTCAAATATTTGAAGAATCAGAAGTACTGGTTCAGAATGTAAGGGGAAAAAACAAAACCCAAACTCTCACACACTGTTGGTTAGAATATAAATTAGTATGGTAATTATAGAGAAGAGTACGGATATTTCTCAAAAATGTGAAAATGAAGCTATCACATGAGCTATCACTTCTTCTTCTCAGCTTATATCCAAAGAAAATGAAAGGAATGTATCAAAAAATATATGTACACAATGTTTCTTGCAGTACTGTTTACAACAGCTAAGATATGGAATCTACTGAGCTGCAAATCTATATAAACAGTGTGGAATGTTATATCATAAAAAAGCATGAAGTCCCATCATTTATAACACCATGGATAAAACTCAAGTACTTCATGGTAAGTGAAATAAGCAAATACTTAATATTTTCATTTTCATGTAGAATCTAAAGAAGTTGTATTCAGACACGGAGTAGAACACTACTTGATGGGAGATAGAAGGTGGGGAAACAAAAGCACAAATGGTGCAAAGTTACAGATATGTGGGAAGTATAAGTTCTCATGGTATAAAGCATATTATACTGTATACAAAAACCCAAAACAGGTCTTAACTATGTTAGGTAATGGCCATGCTGATTAGCTTTCAATGGTCATTTTGCAAGTTTCAATCGCCAAAATATTGCATTTTATTTCTGTATCTATGTAAGATTTATTTTTTACACACAAATCCACTTTCTCTTGCTAGTAATCCAATAATACAGAGTGTTCAAATGGGAGAAAACACATATTTATTTTGGCTCATTGTTCTGTTCCAAAGTCAGAAGGCCATTCTGGTGATGACAGTCTTGTTGGCAGCATCCCAGGATGATTCAGTGTAATGTAGCAAGACATGAAGAATATAAATCTGCATATATTTTCTGTGTTCTCATCCTCTCAAACTGCCAGAGTTCAATCATGCAGACCCTGCCCTAATAGATTTAACTCATCATAATTGCCCCCCATAGCATCACCTCTAAATACTGTATTTAGATCGTTTCCACCCCATAGTGCTTCACAATTGGGATGAATGTTTACCACATGTATTTTAGGAAAAAGAACCAAATCATATGTAAAATATAATAGTCTAGTTTCTATATCTCATGTAGATGATGTCACCTTGTGTGCCCTACATTTCTATGTAGTAAATATTATCCTTATTTTCATTTTATTTGTTTCATTTATTCATTTATTTATTGGTTGTTTGAGGGTTTCATACATGCATATATTGGATCTAGATCAAATTTCTCCCCCTTCCCTTCACCCCAAATCTTCATCTATCCTTGTAAGTTGATGTCATTATTCAGGTGAAGGTAGATACAGGAGTGAACAAGGCCTGTCATTGGACAAGAAGAAAGGATGGGTAGGAGAAAAGTTTTAGAGAGGGGAGGAGTCCAGAGCAGAGGGGAACAGCTGAGTGAACATGGATGCGGATGTTAAGATTTCTCTCTGTACATTTACAGGTTGTTAAAACTATTCTTAAGGGATGGACGTGTACAGGGCTTTATATGTCTAGATGAACAAATTTTATCTTATCTAGGTGGGCAGTTTACATCCTTATCAATTGGTTGTAAGTTAATTGTGTGGATGCTTTGTACATTGAGCTTTTAACATATAAATCTGGTTGCTGGTTTACAGTCTGTTATGTCTTTGTTAGATTGTTGGCAGTGTGAACAGTGTCTGTGAAAGGAAGCCATGCTAGGCTATAGAATGCTTGGGGCTAGCGTGGTGTGTGGCCACTCTAGCATAGCACACAAAATGCAATGTGAGTATCAGGAGAGGTAAAAACCCGCCAAGGGGACAGTGTGTGAAAGTGGTAACAAAGAAACAGCTAGAGTGCCGAGTGGGAACTCACAGGAACCAGGCCATGCATCATTTTTCTATTTTTTAAATTTACCGCAACATATCCTCCTATGCTATTTTCTGTCAATTTGATACAAACTAGACTAATCTGAGAAGAGGGACCATCCATTAAGGAATTGCTTCCATCAAATTGGCACACGGACATGCCTGTGGTGGGGCTGTGAGAGGTGTTACTATTCTGCCTGTGGTCCTGAGTCATCTAAGAAACACAGTTGAGCAAACCATGAGGAGTAAAGCAGTATGCAACATTCTTTCATGGCCTCCCCTTCATTTCCTTCTTCTTGATTCCTGCCTTGATCTCCTGCCCTGGCTTCTCACAATGATGGACAGTAGCTATTAAGATAACATAAACGCTTTCTTTCTCATGTTGGTTTGGATTAATGTTTCTCACTGCAATGGAAGCAAACTAGTCCACAAGGCATGACACACTTTGCAGCAACAAACATGGATAAGTATCTCTATTGTGGGTATAGAGTACATTGGGTATAATCACATGCATTGTAAAGCTGGAAAATGTGGTGAATCTTTTTTTTGTAAATTCCACAGTGATATCTACAGTGGCTGGACCAGTACTGCCTTTGCCAGCACTGAGGAAGGGCTCCCCTTCCCCAGATCCACACCAGCAGCATTTGTCATTTGTTTTCTTTATAAGTTGTTTTGGATCTTAGTTATTCTGACTGGAGTACAGTGGAATTTCAAAGTCATTTTAATCAGCATTTCCTGGTGACTAAGAATGTTGAACATTTAAAAAAATGTTAGTCAGCCATTCGTATTGCATCCTTTAAGAACTCTATAGTCAGTTCCATACTCAGTTTTGTTTTGTCCTTGTCAAAAGGTGAGCTTATTGAAATTATTCAGAGGTATAGATATGAAGAGTTTTTTTACAGGGTTATGGCTGAATAAAAGTATCTTCATGACTAAAAAGAGCATTACAGTGAGGTGATGATGCACAAATATTGCCATATTCAGTTTTTCACCAAGATTTTTTGGTGCTTAATTTTTCATGTTCTTTATATATTCTAGATAGAAATCTTTTGTTCTATATGTAGCTGAAATACCTTTCCTTATTCTGTGACTCTTTCTTCACCAGAGTGATGGTGTCTTTTTTTCTATACAGAAGCTATTGGCAACTTAGTTGCTGGGAAAGGAAAGGTCAGTTTTCTCTGAAAGTGAAGCCCCTGATAAGTCAACTACATTCCAAGAATATCTGGGCAGCATACTTTGGTCTACATGGGAGAAGAAAAGGATAACAAGTTTGGTGGGAAGGGAAGGAACAGATCTGAAGAGATTTGGCAAAGGATGAACTTGACCCAAACTGACTGTATAACATTTTCAAAGAACTAGTGAAAAATAAAAATAAAAGGGAGAGAACAACCTCTTGGGTTGTTCTCCATCATATGCCTTTCATTTTAAAAATTAAAAAGTAATTTTATCCCTACAAACAAAAACAACAGCAACAATTGCCTAAAACTTTTAACTGGCTACACAGTGTGTTAATGATACAGAACTAAGCATCTTAATCAGATTGGTAGTATAATGGATCCTTCAGGTCCTGTACTGTTTGCCTCTCATGATTAATCTCTCATGGGGACAATACATTCTCAACTACAGATTCCAAAGTGAAAACCTTTTTAAAAAACTCTACAAGCATTCTTCGGTCACTCTGAAATCTTAGGATATATAAGTAAAATTTACAGTGCTTTGCATTAGAGTAAATAAGAACTTATTGGGAATTTTAAGAGAAAATAGGTCAGAAACTCAGTTCAAATAAGTAGAAATCCAGTTCAAATGGATAATCATAATCAGTATCATTTCATACTTGCGATCCTCATCAAAACACCAATTTGAAATATTAATGACTATACTTTATAGAAGAATTCAATGCTGCTGATTAGACCACTAATAAATATTTATGTCCTGCTCTAAGGGGTTATTTCTTATTTTTACAGACCCAACAAAGAGTTATTTGGAAATATTCAAAGTTCATGTTTCCAGATTCTGTTTCAAAGTGTTTTTGAACAAACAGCCTAGGTCTACCTTCAAAAATTAGTATGAGATAGAATGATAAGTGAAAAGAGAATAGCGAGGTCTGTAAAGTCACTGCTGTAAAGTCACTAAGCTAGTTACCACTGAGTCTAGAGGAGAGTCGCTAATGATTGCTTATCTAGCTATTTCATGTTTAATTTTCTAGATATCATGTTTGTCTCTGGGTGGAAAAACAGACTTTGCTTTGAATCACAGGTTAAAATTAAATGTGCACATCAGTGGTCCCCTACCTTAGTGTTTCTAGTATGTTTAACACCAGGAGGCTCAGGGGACACTTAACAGAAAAAGGTCATTTTCTACATCAGGCTGGGAAGGTCAAATTGGGCTTAATCTTGCCTTTGAATGGTCTCTCCAGTCTATTTTACCTGTGTCTCTCTTTAACCTTGCCTCCAAATAGCAAGCTCAAACATTTGCAAGGGATTATCGCTTCTTATGGATGCCTTTGCTCATGGTTTCTTATTTTTGTCTTACTCAGGTATTGTTTTTTTTTTTGTTTGTTTTGTTTTTTTTTTTTTTGCTTGATTCATGTGTCTTTTTTTATAATAATGGTATTTTTTAGCATTTGAGTATTTTTTTTTTTTTAATTGATTTTTTATATACATTTGAGTATTATTCCTTTTCCTGGTTTCCAACATCATCCCCTCCTCCTCCCTTCTTTTATGGGTGTTCCCCTCCCCATTCTCCTCCCTTGCCGCCCTCCTCCCAACAATCTAGTTCACTGGGGGGTTCAGTCTTAGCAGGACCCAGGGCCCCCCTTCCACTGGTGCTCTTATAGGATATTCATTGCCACCTATGAGGTCAGAGTCCAGGTCAGTCCATGTATATAGTCTTTAGGTGTGGCTTATCCCCTGGAAGCTCTGGGTTGCTTGACATTGTTGTACATATGGGGTCTCGAGCCCCTTCAAGCTCTTCCAGTTCTTTTTCTCTGATTCCTCCAACGGGGGGTCCTATTCTCAGTTCAGTGGTTTGCTGCTGGCATTCCTCTGTATTTGTTGTATTCTGGCTGTGTCTCCTCAGGAGCGATCTACACTTCTGCACTTTTTGCTTCATCCATCTTGTCTAATTGGTGGCTGTATATGAAGGCCATGTGGGGCAGGCTCTGAATGGGTGTTCCTTCTGTGTCTGTTTTAATCTTGCCTCTCTATTCCCTGCCAAGGGTATTCTTGTTCCCTTTAAAGAAGGAGTGAAGCATTCACATTTTGATCATCCATTTTGAGTTTCATTTGTTCTAGGCATCTAGGGTAATTCAAGCATTTGGGCTAATAGAAATACTTTATCAATGAGTGCATACTGTGTGTTTTTCTGTGATTGGGTTACCTCACTCAGGATGATATTTTCAGTTCTGACCATTTGCCTAGTGAATTTATGTTTTGATAGCTGAGTAATATTCCATTGTATAGATGTACCACATTTTCTGTATCCATTCCTCTGTTGAAGGGCATCTGGGTTCTTTCCAGCTTCTGGCTATTATAAATAAGGCTGCGATGAACATAGTGGAGCACGTGTCTTTTTTATATGTTGGGGCATCTTTTGGGTATATGCCCAAGAGAGGTATAGCTGGATCCTCAGGCAGTTCAATGTGCAATTTTCTGAGGAACCTCCAGACTGATTTCCAGAATGGTTGTACCAGTCTGCAATCCCACCAACAATGGAGGTGTGTTCCTCTTTCTCCGCATCCTTGCCAGCATCTGCTGTCACCTGAGTTTTTGATCTTAGCCATTCTCACTGGTGTGAGGTGAAATCTCAGGGCTGTTTTGATTTGTATTTCTCAGGTATTGTTTTTTAAAGAATAGATTTTCTATTGTGTGGTATCCAATTTACTTTCACTTTAAGGTAAAAAGCCTACATATTTAAATATTCAAATTTCCTAACAATTTTCCCCAGCTTAGATTGTTGAGTTTTTTTTCCCACATTGTCTGTTTATGTTAGCTTCATATTTTTTCTGCTTAAAGCTAGATAACTACTGAGTACAGTCTTCGTCATCATTCATTTCATGCCTTATTTTCGTTGATTAGCCAGCTGAATTCTCTATAATAGCCCATCACCAGCTTAGTTATTTTTAATCACCTTGTTATTCTACAAACCTAATTTGCCCAGCGTTTGGTTCCATCTGTTTTTCACAAGCTCATCCAATAGCACAGAGTCAAAAGTGGGTGCGCAACAGGAAACAAATCAGTGTCTTCCACAGGATAGCAAAGGCATACATTGAACAAGGAATACTATGTATGAGTCATCTTTTGTTCTGCAACTGTTTTAGAACCACACTCTGATGATATCTGTCCAATACAGCGATTCCACTAAAGGATACTGAGTTGCATTCTTTAAAATGGTTAATTCTAAGTGATGGGAGTCTCATGTAATTTTGAAAGACAATTTTAAAAAATCGTCTGCTGATAAGGGATGTGTATTCTAAGGATAAAGCAGAGATAGTAACCTAAATAGGAAAGTAAATTAGATTCTGGTTTAAAAGGTGCTCATAACCACAGGGAAAAAGAGAAGCAATCTTATACTTTATAAAGGTGATGAAATTTTACTTTGTAGTAGTAGTATTGTAATAGTAGTATAGCAATTGTAGTAGTAATTGTAGTAGTAGTATAGCAATATTCTTCAACTGAGAGAATGGAAGGACAGAGTTAGCCAGGTTGACTCTCTGATAGTCTATAAACTGGCAGTTTGGGACACTAAGCCTAAGTTTCTGTTTCCCCTAAACAGGAAAAGTCCAGAACAAGTCATTTCTGCCACCCCTGATGGGCAGCCAATCAGGAAGCTTCACCACCACCTAGCCTAAGCCAATCTCACAGGCAGCCATTCAGGACTTGTAGAAACTGCCCTACCACCTAGCTTGAGTCAAGTATAGTCAATAAGCAAAAGTTCTCAAAATCCCCCAGAGCCTTTACCAATCACAAAGGCACCTATTCCCTTGGAGGTAAAGCCAATCAATCAAGAGAAAGAAAGGTAAAACTCACCCATTCCTACCCTAACAGGCTTTAAATTGACCCTGCAAATTTATACCTCCATCTTCCATCCAGAAGTATTGTAGACACCTGCATGCAAGTTCTGTATAGAATGAATGCTTTTTGCTGTTGCATCCTATGTATCTTTTTTTTTTTTGGAAATCATGGCCCTTACTGGTTAACTGAAGTTTCTCTTCTTTTGCAGTGATCTGGGTTGGTAGGGAGCAAAAATCACACAGAGTACCAATTAATCACCCTGGACCAGCTCACACAGACCTTCTATTTCCACAATCAAATTAAAGTACTTGAGCTAAAATTCCAGTTGACATTTTGGTCATTTTTCCTAGTAATGTCTGCTTAATCAATATATCATGATTTCAATGAAGAGAAATGAAAACTTCAACTTGGTCTCTTCTTTTTGGCAAAAGTATTTTGTTCCAAATCAGGACTCTCATTTGAACATTGAAAAACATGAACTGTATGGTCACATTTTCAGCGTCTTGCCCTTTTGCTCACTCTTTCCAGATAGACAGATATTCTTTACTGGGGAGCAAGTGAAAGAAGGCCACTGAAATGCTTCAAATATTAGATGGGCTCACTTCCCCTACACCCCTTGTTTTCTTCTGTCCTGACTCTACTCACTTGAAGCTATTGAAACAGGTTCTTCTGTGCTCAGTGGTTGAATCCAGCAGCAGCACCATGGCTTTTATGTGCAGATTGATTCGATTTAATAGCAGTTTTCTAACCCTTCCGATTTACACATGTCATGTATTTTTTAAGTTCTGGAAGCCTTGAGGGAATTAGGTGGGGAACAAAAAATATGATAAAAAATAAATAACCATCTAAAACATCGGAAGAGAACAGCAGATTGAAAATAAAGATCTGCTTCTGAACTACCTGCTTTAACATTTTGAGTCTTTTCTACTCTTCTCAGCAACAGAAACAAATAACTTCATGGACACATACAAAAACGACATCTTTTTGAAGCTCAGATTCAATCAGGGTGACTGTCATCCTCAAGGTATCAAGATCCACTACAGAGTAAGTTACTCCCAAAATCGGGGCCAATATCAGTGGGTTTTTCTAAGAAAATAGAAGTAAATTGCATAGAAATTTGTCTAAGAAGAAGCCACTAAAGGGGACAATAGTGCTTGAAGTAACCATCTACCTTGTTATCATTAAAAATATTTCTTGTGATATTTATTATTTTGTTCATATAAGAAGATCTAATTGAGAGTATAAGGTTTTCAAATAGATATGCTTTATTAAAGATCTCGATTTATTGCATTTTAAAAATATAATAAGTAGGACATTTTAAATAAATTATGGTATAATGCCTCACATAAGTTTTTATTAAAATTATATAAAATATTAATCAATAAATAAATCGCTAATGTAGTCTTTCCCTATGTCACAAGCATGCCCTCCAAAATGTTAACATTTGGTGAAATCTGGTCTCCTCTCCATTCTGTTGTTATATCTTAAACTGTGCACTTTACTTAAAGTCTTAACAGTGATAAAGCACTTGAGATCTCAAAGTTCATAGCATGTCATCCATATTCTCAAGTCCTAAATGGAGTCTCTAAAGGTAACTGTAACAGGAAGCCTACTGAGATTATCAAGATGATCATTTCAAGCATTTAATTAAATGTCTTATTCTCTGTGTCTAATAAGTGAGCATAATATAATAACACTGCTTTATTTCTAGCTATCTATTATTCAATATGGGGCAATACAAAATATGAGCAAAAGGTCCAAGAATAAGAAGCTTAGATCTCAGGGAGTGGGCTATAAGCATCCTTGTCAAAAATCAATCACTGTAGATGGGACTATTCAGTTCTCTCTGATTCCTACTGGTAAAAGAAGATGTGGCAGAAAGATGAAAGACAAAAATCTTACCAGGGTCACTGCTTCTATCAAATTTACTATGATTGCTAAAAGCATTCCTGCCCCTGTATGTCACATTTGTTAATATGTAATATATTATAATTTGTTTAATTACTTCACCTGTAAAGATCTCACATACCTAGCTAACATACCTTACAGATTTAAAATGAGTGTGCTCAAATTTTCTTTCTGGAGAGGTTTGAGTTAAGGTGGAATCTCATTAACTTGTTCTAAAATAAAGAGGAAGAGGAGGGAAGAAGCAGCAGGATGCAGGACTGGGGACCATCGTCACCAGTAGTCACTGGATACTTGATCAGAACAAGGAAGTGAACAACTCTAGGATGGAGTTTTGAAAGCTTGCACCGTGAATTCTGACAACTGTAAGATAAGTACATACTCCAAAGTCAAGTACCTTGATAGAAATACTGGTCTCATGTCATTTTACTTTTCCACTGTATCACTCATGTTCATTCAAGTGGGCATACACTGATTTGAATCTATGAAAAATGTCAGGCATATAGGAAAAGAGAAAATGTTTGCCTTTCTAATACCCTGTATTTTTTTACACAACAAATAAAGTTATTATACCTATTTATTATATAAGGTGCTTTTACAAATAAAGTTATTATACCTATTTATTATATAAGGTGCTTTGAAGTATATTTGAATATGAATTTTAGAATAGCTTAAAATGTAATTAACACATGTATCGCCTCAAGGAATAGATTTTAAATGTGGTCACAAAAACGATGGTAACTGTGTGAGATAATGCAAATTCACCTTTCTCACTACTTATTGTGCATATAAATTCCTCAGAATGAGGCTAGTCATTTTGGAGTGTCTAGCCCTAAACTAAGCAAACATATTAGTATTCCTCCAAGACTCAGAGGACATCCCAGAAGAGGGATCAGAAATAATCTGAGTAGGAAGTTGGGGATTTGTGTTGCAAAAGAAAAAGACATTTAGACATGACAAGCGTGTTGTAGCCATCAGCAACAGTTAGAGTAACCTTAAAAGATCCATGCTGTCATAGAACAGTATGAATGGGGGATGAGCACACAAGGCCTCACCCTTGGCCAAGGAACTATTGGCAATTACTGGTTCCAAAGGGAGGAGACACTTTTCTTCATGGGAACAGACATTGGCAAGTTGCTCACAATCCAGTAAATAACACTATGCTTATGCATATACAAGTAATCTCAATTTAGTCCAGTGGGTCAATAAAATAACAACAAAAACGTCATGAAAACCAAAGGGGGGCAGGCTGCAAAGAAGGGTTCAGAAGGAGCAGAAGAGAGATAAGAGAGGGAGATCAAATTACATTATGTATGCATGCAATTTTCAAACAAAAAAGTAATTCTGAGAGTTAAAGCCCTAAATGTGGTGTTAAAAATTCAAACTGTACTATTATGTCTAAGCTTCTTTATATTGCCACACACCTTCACAAAATACCACGTCCACTACCTTTATATCCAACAAAGAATAGAGAATATCCAGTCTCAAGATGAATAGTAATCCAAATTGTAAGTAATCTGAACATTTGACATCAAGTTGGGAGTTAAAGTTGTTTTTCCACAGTGGAACTACTTTTGACCAGTGACATCTCTACTATATTGACCTACAATTCACCAAGATCTGTAATTGGCTCTTAATTCTCTAGATATTGGATTAGATGATGCTTACTTCTAATAAAAATAAAGTAAGATTCATATTGGTGCTTCGGCTGAACTGTGGATTTCATCTCACTTTTTTTTTTTCTTCCATGGAATGTCATAGCCCTAACTGTTCCTTTGCAGCTAGGCTTATACTGCCTTATCTTCCGCTGAAATATGCATTAATCTCACAAGTCTATCCAGCCATTGAAGAACCACTAAGGTTTTTTGTGATCATTTTATGAACAGGGAATTGAAATAATGCACACAAGGAACAGGTCACTTACCCCTCGCTACCAGTAATAGTACAAGACATTTAAACTGGTAACTCCTTTACTCACTTACCTTGTGAACAATGGTGCACAAAGTGCAAGCATTCAGTCACCATTAAGTGTAAATACACAAACATGTGCACACTAAAAGAAACTTATGTATGAATTGCCATCAAATAACAAGAACCACATAATTACACTAAAGTTCTAAATAAAGCTTATTATATATTTGTTTGCCTTTGAAAATTGTATTTCTTGACCGATAATATGTCACATTTTTATGCATAATGTCATTAACAATAAACAGTCGTTTTGGCATGTACACAGAACACATGATTGTCAAAGAGCTTTGCTCAAGGCTAGATGGCCTCAGTAAGTTATTAATTTTCATTATTACATGTATTTTTCACAGCTTTTCTAATTATTTCTAGTTTTCACTGTATTACTTATAACTTGTAATATCAATGGTATTTTCCATTTAATGTATTTATTTATATGCTTGAGATTCTTGGTTGTATTTGGAATGAACTAAGATAGTTAATTTAGCAGCAATAGCTATCATGATCACAATGCAAGGATATTTACTATTGATAAAGATGGGAATTTCATAACTATAAAGGTCAATCCATCAAGTACATATGACAATTATAAATATGTACAAATAATAAATTCTAATAGGTTGTGTTTTTCTGTGATGGTCTCCATTAGCTGTAAAGAGAGGTTTCCTTGATGAAGGGTAACAGCTACACTTACCACTGGGTTTAAGAATGAGATTTAGAATGAGGTAAGGTCTATCTTAATGGCAGCAGAAGATTATTTTCTAAGGTTCATAGTTTCGCTAGCAACAGAAAACTGTCTATGTTTCCAGTACCAGGAATGATTTCTCTCTGGTTAAGTGGACCTTAAGTGCAATGAGACTGCTGTCGTTTGCCACCAACATGTGAGTGCCACTTCTTGCACCTATATGCATATCTTGTCATGCCAGTAATCATCATGTTTCATGGGTGTTACTGGGATCAATGTATTTTCGGGAGCCGAGAACAAAGAGATACATTTACTTACTGCTCCTATACTTATGGCTCAGGAAACACTGCAATAAAGGGGATGGAAAATTTGTAAGAGCTAGAATAAGGGGAAGTCTGCTATAAAGCAGTCTCTCCTAGAAATGATCACCTAAAGAAGACCAGAAGAATAGCAACATAAATAGAAATGTTAACGTACGAGAGAGAGAGAAACTTTATGGGATCCCACCCATAGTCAAAGACTTGTAGATAAATAGATATTAACTTTTAGAGAATTAATCTCCACAAGGAAAGGAGTCCTCTACTAAGCAATTAACAAATTACACACAGTAAACAGTGGGGTGCTCAGTAAATATCTATTCATATATGTTGTTGCATAATACATATGTAATGGAAATGTAGAATAAAAAAGAAAAAAAGGTTATCAACTGCAGAGGGGCATCAGGGGTTCAAGGGAGGGTAACTGGAAGAGACTGAATAAATGAGAGGGAAGGTGGGAGTGAGGTAATTCTATATCAAAAATACTTTTTAAAATCCAATAACATGCATTGAGAAGAAGAGTGGTATTGTTTAACTGGCATGATTTTCCAGAGCTTACAATAGCCTCATGAAAACAAGCATTTCTGAAATGGTCCATCTATGCTTTCTAAATATCAAAGGCCAATGTCTTAGGGTTTTCACTGCTGTGAGGAAGAGACCCACTACAGCCAAAACAACTCTTTTTTTTTTTTTCACTATTTTATTGGTTATTTCATTTTACATTTCCAAATTCATCCCCTCTTCTTGGTTTCCCTCTGCAAACTTCCCTATCACATCATCCCTCTGCATGCCAAAGGTGCCTCTCCCCCCACCACCCACTTCCTCATCGCATCCTTTCACCATAGCATTCCCCTAGAAGAATACATTTAGTCTTCACAGGAACAAGTTCCTCCCCTCTCATTGATGCCAGATTAAGGGAATCATCTGCTACATATTCTGCTGGTGATGTGGGAAGTTAATCCCTGGAAGCTCTGCAGGGTCTGGTTGGTTGATATCGTTGATCTTCCTATGCAGGTGCAAATTCCTTCAGTTCTTTCAGGCTTTCCCCTAACTCCTCCATTGGGATACCTGTGCTCAGACTGATGGCTGGCTGCAAGCATCCACATCTGTTTTAAGTTTCTGGCAGAGCCTTTCAGGAGATGGCTATACCACGCACCAAGGCAACTCTTATAAGGACATTTAATTGGGGCTGGCTTACAGGCTCAGAGGTTCAGTCTGTTATCATTGTGTCAGAAACATGTCAGTATCCAGGCAGACATGGTGCTGGAGGAGCTAAGAGTTCTACATCTTGATCCAAAGGCTACTAAGAGAAGATTGGTTCCCACATGGGTAGGAGGTTTCAAAGCCACGCCTACAGTGACACACTTCCTCCAACAAGGCCATACCTCCTAATAGAGCCGCTCTTGGGCTGAGCATATTCAAACAATCACAGTCAAAGAAAGTAAATTTTTAAAGCTCATCCTGCGTTAAAAGAATCCTAAAGAAGATGATACATAAAATACAATGTGTGCTTCAGAATTTGATCTAGTCCCAAGGAAAATATGCTGAAATATAGGATGAGGCCAATTAAACAAATGTTTTTATGTATGATAGACTTTTTTAAAAAGACAACTAATGAATTAGTTGAATCTTTAGATTTTAATACTAATGCTATGGTCTAGGAAAGAGAATATTCTTGCTCTTTAGAGATATATATGGAAGGATGTATGTTTAAAGGGGCATGACATCTTCAATTTATTCTCAAATTGTTCAGAGAAAAAAAACTCATGTATGTTATAATTATGCTCCTCAACAAAACCATTGCATCTGGATAAATGGTGTGTGGGTGTTACTTGAACCATGTTTGAAACCTTTCACTCTATACCAAGTAGTTATAATTGAAGGTTTAAGAATTGAACCTTTGTAATTATAGAGACTGCCACACTATTCCTCAAACAAAGAAAAATATTTTAAAAATTTACAAAGAAACTAAGTTTTTTAAAACAGGAAAACAAAACTTTTCTATCAATCTTTGAATGTATAATGATAATGGAGAAGATGGGTTGGGGTAATGGCTTTTGTCTCCAAATTGCAATGCACAAATATCCCATTTAATTATATATTCTAACCTCAACAAATAATATCAAATATTTTATAAACAGAAGCTTTTTCTGTATAGAAACTCATCTTCAGGAGAGACTCAATTCATGTTATATAGCAATAGAAGTTTGCTATTTGCGTGTGTGTGTGTGTGTGTGTGTGTGTTTGTGTGTGTGTGTGTATGTGTGTGTGTGTGTGTATGTGTGTGTGTGTGTGAAATAATTGATATGCCTCCAAAATAGATTGAGGAAATTAGTTCAAAGGCAGAAGGCATTTGAAAATGTACTAATGTTCAGATGAAAACATTGTCCAGTACCCTTTTTTTCAGAAAAAGCAGGACATAAAAGGGATGGAAAATATAATATCAAGAAAATGAAGGAAGAAACATAAATAACTCAGATGATATTTTCTAGTTCCATCCATTTGCCTGCGAATTTCCTGTCATTGGGTTTTTGTTCGTTTGCTTGGTTGGTTTTTTTTTTTTTTCTTTAAATTAGCAGTATTTTCTTGTTACATTTTGAATGTTATTCCTTTTCCTGTTGTGCGAAAACATCCCCTGAATCCTCCCTCCCTTCTTTATGAGGCGTTCCCCATCCTCCCCCATTGCCGCCCTCCCCCAACAATCACCTTCTGGGGGTTCAGTCTAAAAGCAGGACAAAGAACCCCCTTCCTGGTGAAATCTTGGGATTTCCATTTACTACCTATGAGGTCAGGTCAGGTCAGTCCATGTATGTAGTCTTTAAGTACGGTGGCTTAGTCCCCTGGAAGCTCTGGTTTGGCGACCAGCATTCATAGGGGTCACCGAAGCCCCTTCAAGCTCTTCCACTGCTCTGATTCCTTCCTTCAGGGGGTCTCTTATTCTCCAGTTCAGTGGTTTGCTGCCAGCATTTTGCCTCTGTTGCTGTATTCTGGCTGTATGTCTCTCAGGAGGTCTACATCCGGCTCCTGTCTACCAGCCCTTTTGCTTCATCCATCTTGTGTCTAATTGGGTGGCTGTATGTGTATGGGCCCTGCATGTGGGGAACTGGGCTTTTTCTGAATGGGATGTTCAACTTCTGTGTCTGTTTTAATCCTTGCCTCTCTATTCCTACCAAAGGTATTCTTGTTCCCCTTTTAAAGAAGGAGTGAAGCATTCTTTACATTTCAGATCGTCCATCTTGAGTTTCATGTGTTCTAGAGCATCTAGGAAGGTAGTCTCAAGCATGTGGGCTAATAGCCATTTCATCAATGAGTGCACTACCATGTGTGTTTTTCTGTGATTGGGTTACCTCACTCAGGATGATATTTCCCAGTTCCAACCATTCGTCTATGAATTTCATAAAGGCATTGTGATGGCTGAGGTAATATTCCATTGTGTAGATGTACTAAATTTTCTGTATAAATTAATCTGTTGAAGGGAATCTGGGTTCTTTCAAAATTCTAGCTATTATAAATAAAGATGCTATGAACATAGTGGAGCACGTGTCTTTTTTATATGTTGGGGCATCTTTTGGGTATATGAAAAAAAGAGGTATAGCTGGATCCTCAGGTAGTTCAATGTCCAATTTTCTGAGGAACCTCCAGACTGATTTCCAGAATGGTTGTACCAGTCTGCAATCCCACCAACAATGGAGGAGTGTTCCTCTTTCTCCACATCCGCGCCAGCATTTGTTGTCACCTGAGTTTTTGATCTTAGCCATTCTGACTGGTGTGAGGCGAAATCTCAGGGTTGTTTTGATTTGCATTTCCCTGATGACTAAAGATGTTGAACATAGGCACTTCTTGGCCTTGACGATATTCCCTCAGTTGAGAATGTGTACAGCTCAGAGTGAGATAACAGACACAAAAGAACTTACATGTGGTATGTACTGCCTCATGAGTGGATATTAACCCAAAATCTCACAATGCCCATGATATAGCCCATATACCATATGGAGCTTAGGAGTAAGGAAGATCATGTGGGGTGGCGGGCTGTGGAAGGTACCCTGATTCTTGGTCGAGATAGTCGAATCCCCTGAGACTCTAAAAGAGATGGCAGGCACATTCCCAGTCTCCCAGGAGATCAAGGCCTCACTAGCTGTACCCCCTCCACAGACCCCTGTAGAGAGGTTTGAGACAGACTAGTCATGTAGGGCAATGCCACAAGCCCCTCCTCCACAGGAGGACTACAGGTTACATAGGCTCAAGGCAGATCAGTCATAGAATCAGGACCATGCCCCCAAATATGTAGATGAGGTCTTCCCAAGCTCTAAGGTCAAATCCATGGGACCATACCTGCTGTCAGACACTGACCCATCCAAAAACTGTATTTAAGAATTGTGTTCAAGATTAAAAGTGTGCGGGAATTATTCTATCATCTGAGATCTTCTGTCATAAGTGCTGTAACACCACCTCTTGGGGATGAGATCTGCTCTCCCAAAATCACTAGTCTGTTAGTCAGTCTCCTAATGGTTCATCCTGGCCAGAGCAACGATAGCAGCAATGGCAGAAAGGAGTAGGACCAGCAGCATAGGCAGCAAAAGCAGTCCCCCCCCCTGCCTGAGTTCTTCCCCCAACCCTGCCTGAACCCATGCCAGGTGAGAGAACTCTGTGGGAAGCCCCAGGTGCCAGAACTATACAGACCAGGGTGTAAATGCATCAATCCTCCATTGAGGAAGGGAGGAGGATGACTAGGGAAGGTAGAGGGAGGGGGGAACTGAGAGGGAGAAAGAAGGGAGGAAATAAGGAGGGGATAGTAATAAGTACTGAAGGGGTCAGGAAACCAAATAAAAATATGTAGCAGTGGGAGATGAGGAACTGGGGATGGCCACTGGAGGGTCCCAGACAACCAGGGAAATTAGAGGTTCCCAGGACCCAGAGGATGACTGTAGCTGAAATGTGCAGAGAGGAAGGAAATAGAATCTGTAGAGACTACCGCCAGTAGATAGGCATTCTCCCTGGTGGAAGGATGGGGCTACCCACACATCTCAAAGTTTTTAACCCAAAAATGTTCCTGTCCAAAGGAAAGACAGGCACAAAAATTGGAGCATATAGACTGGAAGGAAGGACCCATACAGTGACACCACTCCACCATAGGGATCCCCACCCCTGTCTCAGACACAAATCCTACACTGTTGCTGTTGCTGAGAGAAACCTGGTGTGGCTGTTCCTTGGGAGATTCTGCCAGCAACTGAGAATGCAGATGTGGGTGCTGGGAGCCAAACATCAGACTGAGCTTGGGAACCACAGTGAGGGAGCTGGTGGAAGCACGGGAGGAGAGAAGGGGGACTGCAACCCCCTAGGAAGAACAATTTTGTCTGGCCAGACCACCCAGTACTCCCAGGGACTAGGGCACCAACCAAGGAGAGTACAGGCAGGGATTCATGACTCCAAATACATATGTAGCAGAGGATGACTTTTTCTGACATCAGAGGGAGGGGAGGCCCTTGGTCTTGTAGAAGTTTATACTCCAGTTTAAGGGGATGCTGGAGCAGTGGGGAGAGGGTGGGTGGTTTTGGGAGCACCCTCATAGAGGCAAAGGGAGGTGGTAAAGGACAGATGTGGGCACACACACAGGAGAGAGAGAGAGAGAGAGAGAGAGAGAGAGAGAGAGAGAGAGAGGCTGTTTTATTGTTTGTCTATACTCCCATAATATGATGTCCATGAAAATATCTACTTAGATTTATTTCACTGCTACTAGTGAATGAAACTGAGTGAACGAAATCGGTGTAGTAAATATTCTTGGCTTAAAAGCACTTAGAGAAGACCTTATGTTAACTAGATCAGTCCACTCTTTTTATAAGAGCAGCAGGGTAAGCCTCAGGAACCAGAGGGATCAAGTGGCATATAAAAGGTGACAGAATTTTCTGGTGATAGAGCCAAGGTTCATTTTAGATTTTCTGATTCCTAGCCCAGCATCCTTTATGCTGTGACATTCTGCCTTCTACTGTCAACTATACTGAGCAAAACCTCCAGAGAAACACTTTACTAAACTATATCGTGTTCAAGTGAAAGGAAGATGCTGGCCAGTATCACAAATTCAGGTTTTTCTTTTCACTTATTTGCTTGAATTTACAAACTATCAACAATATGCAAGACATGGCTTAGGGTACATTTTAAAGAGAAGTGGTCTTTGTGCTAAATTTTATTCGCATGTGCAAAGGGAATCCAATTAATTTAACACAAGAAAAAACATGTCTGAAATGAATGGTAAAATTTCACCTGTCTTTAGAGGAGGCTCTTATGTTGTCCAGCTAGAATGATTATTAAGTGCATCCCTTTAAGGATATGAAAGGTATCCAGAAATGTCAATGAAGTTATTCTGAGCTGATTAAGTAGAACAGCTAAGAGCCACCGAGCTCTGGTGGAATTATTGGAAGTTTTAATTAATTATTTTATTTATTTACATTCCAAACATTGCATCCTCGTCTCTCCTTGCAGAGTATTCCCCTCCCTTTCACCTCTCAGAGGGTGCTCCCACCCTACAGGTATCTCCCTACCCTGGGGGCTTCAAGTTTTACAGGGTTAGAGGACACATCCTCTTCCACTGAGTTCAGACAAGTCAATCCTCTTCCACATATGTGCTGGAGGGGGCAGAGGCTGGGACCACCCCATGTCTGCTCTTTGGTTGGTGGCGCTATCTCTGGGAGCTCCCAGGGGGTCCAAATTAGTTGAAGCTTTTGGGTTGTCCTTCCCTTCAGGGCCTTCAATCCTTACTCTAACTCTTCCATAGGGGTCTGCAACCACCTATGGTGACTGTGAATATCTGCATTTGATTGGAATTGCTTTTTTTTAACAGTTTAAAAATAGAAAGGAGAACAAGCTATAATAAGAACAGTCATATCAAGGATAGGCGAGGTAACCCAGTAGGAGGAAAAGGGTCCCAAGAGCAGGCAAAAGACTCAGAGATAATCTAACTCACAATCAAGCATTCCCCCAAAACACCAAACCAACAACTAGAACATATATGCAGAGGACGTAGCATAGACTCATGCAGGCTCTGCAATTGCAGGTTCATCCTCTGTGAGCCCCCATGAGCCTTCCTTAGTTGATTCCACAAACCATGTTCAGTTAATGTCACTGGGAGTCTTCCTATTTTCTGGGGTGATATGGAGGAAGTGGATCTTGTGAGAGGGGAGATGGATGGGCACTGTGAGGAGTGGAGAAGGGGAGGTTGAAGTTGCGATATATTGTATGAGAGAAAACTAAAAATTAAAAAATAAAACCTAGTAGAAAGGACTTTTCAAATAAGACTACAGGAATTTAGGCTTCATTTATACACTCAATCACAATTTGCTCAGTACAATTAAAACATGTGAATGAATGACCATTGTGTCTCCTGGAAAGGGGAAATGGCATATGAGAAGTGCTCATGATTTGGTAAATAATTATTTGGTAGAAGATTGACTGATAGGGGAAGAATTAATGTACATTCACCAGTGTGGTTGTTTAGAAATGGGCCAAGAAAAATGTAAATAACTGGTAAATTGGTGAGATATTTCATTAATGTTGAAGGAGAGCACGCAAACTTTGATAAATTAACTGGAAAGCAAAGGGACTGCTTCAGCACTACTGTTTAGATTAAAAAAAAAAACTTGCACATTTTTGCTGCCAGAGCCATTATAGCAAGCACATTTTATAATGTGAACAAAATGAATGTGTGGGCACGTAAACAAGTTAAAGACAACGATCACAAATTTCTCGTAATTTCTCTTATATAATAATACCTTGACATTTTCTGTTATACTTCTACTTCCTTTAAAAATACCAGTCATGATTTTGGACATTAAGCTTATTAGCCACTAATGTGCCATACACACATTTTAAAAACAAAACATAAACAAATATTTAGTCCCCATGATTTGGATGGCAAGGGCAAGGGTCTCTAATACACAAGTTTAATCATATAAAAAGAATGAGTGTGACTGTGAAGTGTTCAGCTTAATATGGGACATCTATGAAACCCTCTCCTCCAAGGCTCACAGGACATTGCAGAAGTGGTTGGAAAGATTTTAAAAGACAGAAGTTGAGGAGGACAACTGAGAAATAGTGTCTTCTGGACATGAAAGGGACAATGTACATATGAACACACAGCAGTTATGCCTGCCTGCACATGACCTATAAAAGATCAAAACTTCCAACGTCTCGTCATGGATAGAAAAGGGACCCATGAGGTCTTACACCTATAGCAGAGCTATTTTCAGTCAATGGTTATGGGAGGAGACAGGGTCAGTTTTTGCCAGGTGTATCATCTTTCATATTTTGTTCACATGTATCTGTATACCCATACACATAGTGGCAAATCTAATTGGACTCATCAGGATATAAAAGAAAGGATATTAAGATAGAAAGATGGCATATTGGGAAACATCTTGGAAGAGTTGGAGAGGGGAGCAGGGGTAAATATAGTAAAAATGCATTGCATATACACATGAAATTATGTAATAGACAAGATATTTAAAGTTATTGTGAATAATAGCAATAGATCTGGGACCAATTAAAATTGCACTTTTAGGCCTACCTCTTCTAAATTGATTTTTGAAAAGACAGCACCTCATATTGTTACAATAACATCCAATCACTAAATTCACTGTCTTCAGAGTAATTTGCATGCCACGTTTTTTCTCCCCTCACTCTTCTTCTTGCTCAGGACTTTTTCATGCATCTCCATTGCTACTTCGGATTTGTAAGCTATAATGGCCTCACACTGAAAGTGCATTAGTTATTCTATTCAACCTTATTCGCCACACTACTCAAAATTACAAATGCTAGAACATTGTTTAATCCACAAGCACAGACTGCTACTCTTCCCTCTAGAGTGAGCTCACAGTCAATTTTGCCCTTAATGACTCCTCTGATTACATTGTTTAATCCTGCAAGCATATACGGTTACTCTTCCCTCTAGAGTGAGCTTACACAGTCAATTCTGCCTTGAATAACTCCCTTGACTCAACAATCACAATAGTCTACCTATTTTGTGAGACACGTGCAGCCTTTCACCAAATGCTGTCATATACACGCCAAATCAGTGTGTTTGTCTTTATTGTGTTTGACACGGTTAGTGGAAAAGGTAAAAACTCTAGTCCAGATTTGATTTAAGTTTGAATCCTGAATGTACTAGTTAGTAGTCAGCCATGGCATATGGCGTATTTCTTTTCACTAAACCTTAAATTTACAGACACAACAGACCCTAATTGTATACACATACAAAACCCAAGTATTTATGAGGCTGCACAGTATGACTATCACAAATTTGAGGCCAAATTTGTCTTCATAGTGACCAACTTTAGAAGTTTATTGTGTTGGCTACCTTTAAGGCACTGAATAATACTAAAGATACTCAAGTTTTAAGGAAGAAAGGTTTATTTTGGCTCATGTCATCAGAGTTGTCATCAGAGTTTCAGTCCACAAATTATCACTTACCTCTGATGGTTAGGGTCAGAAGAAACATGGTACACTGTAACTGCACATGATGAGAAAAACTAGTTACTTCATGGCAAGTGGGAAGAGAGAGAGAGAGAGAGAGAGAGAGAGAGAGAGAGAGAGAGAGAGAGAGAGAGAGAAGTAGTGAAAGAGAGACGACGATAGAGTAAAAGGATTACTCAGGGTTCCAACATTTCTATAAGACTATGTTACTCACTATGCTACTTCCTTTCATCATTACGCAGTAACACTAGATCCCAGCAACCAAGCCTTGAACACATGGTCTTTGTAGGAACAGGCATGAGCCAAACCACAACAATTATTACAAAACTTACTAGGAGACATTGTCGGCAGGATCTAGAATTACTCTTGATCATGTATACAATGACTTTTTCCTTTCAAAGAGGTGGCATATCTCATTCAGCATCTAACACAGGATTAGTACAATCTAGGTGATTTATTGATCAATCAGTTCACTCTTATAGCTCATTATGAAAGAAAATAAACATTTCTAAAGCAGCACACTCAGCCAACTCTATGCATATCATACAGAACAAATAGCAAGCATCTATCTTTTCATTTGCCTTACTATTTCTGAAAATTTGAATGGGAGTTTTCCATAGTTTCTTTGAAAAGAAGTACAGGAGAAAGACCTTTAAAATGTAGTAGCCCCTTCTGATTACTTTATTCCTTTCTGAGACTCCTTCTTTACACACTAAGTTTCATTTCAGTGTTCTCTGCTAATTAAATTGAGACAAG
Organism: Rattus rattus; assembly: GCF_011064425.1. Lineage (NCBI taxonomy): Eukaryota > Metazoa > Chordata > Mammalia > Rodentia > Muridae > Rattus > Rattus rattus. Next base: position 90,518,228 of record NC_046172.1, read on the forward strand.
AAATTGAAAACAAACAAGGCAATCATGAGTCTGTGATGCTATTTTAGAAAATATTTGCATCTAAGTGGAGTGAGCACATTAACAAGGTAGGAATTCCAGTGCATTTCTCATCTATAGAAGAAAATTACATTTCTGAAAATGCTGCAATTATGTCTAAGCTCAAGATCTTTAATAAGAGTATACGCAAAGTTCCCTTTTTTCATGTTCAAAAATAGAACCATTCCCCTTAATTTTCAACAAAGAACTAAGGAAGTAGGATATCAATTATATGGAGAACCGAGGTGTTTTGTTTTGTTTTACATTTTAATATGCTATTACAACTTTTGCTCAACATTTTAGTTTTAGTTATATGACTAACAGTTATAACCTAACTTTCTTTCATAGCTCAAAAGGTTTCTGATAAGGTTTTAAGGCAGAATGTCAGAGTAGAAATATTCTTTAAAGTCTGAGGTACTAAGCTCATTTCTCTGGAGCATTCCATCCAAAGTTAAAGTTTTATATTATTTTAAAAATTGTATTTACAGATTTCAATTTAACCTTTAATTGATTCCCTATGTCCTTTATAAATAAGTGAATATATATATATATGTATGTATATATCACAGAAAAATATTTGCGAACTTGAGAAAAAATTCAGAATTGATCAATATGAGATAAAATAGGATACAAATTTTTCCCAGATCTTCTAGAGAAAGAATAAAGAGTTTGAGGAAAATTTATACTGACAAACATTTCAAGAAGCTGTGATTTACAGAAATTATTGATATAAATATAAACTTGGGGAAAAGTCAGCAATTTTGTGAGACCAGAAATATATGTATTATTTTTAAGGTTTTGTTTTTGGTTTTTTTTTGTTTTGTTTTGAGACCTGATCTCACACTGAAGCCCTTGCTATCCTGGATGTAGGTCATACTGGCCTCAAAGTCATGGAGATCTGCTTGCTTCTACCTCTTAAGTATTAGAATTAACGGTGTGTGCCACCATGCCAAGCTAAATAAATACACATATTCTTTTTATTTAGTAATCCATTTTATATATCTTGTGTATCTTATTTATATGTTAATGAAATAATCCTTTTTCTATGTATTAGAATACTATACAACTATTCCAAATTACCTATCATTTCTTATATGGAACAATGATGTCCAAACAATGTTAATTCTGAAACAATAAGCAAAATGGCAGTTGGAACGTCATGCCAGGTGAAGTGGGCAGTTCTGATGCTAAGGTCTTGTTCCACAATTGGTTCTTGATTTGTCAGTAAAGAAAGCTGAGGGATAATTGCTGGGCTAAAGGTACAGGTGTGACTTCCAGGTCCCAGGAGGAAAAGGTAGATAAAGGGAAGGAGAAAAAAAACTCTTTCTGCCACGAGTTGGAAGAAGAAGAATGCAGCAACCATGTGAGGTCTGTGAGGGAGAGGAGCTAAAGCCTGTGGCCTCTGCTAAAGGTGGGTTGCCAAGAATATGTGGCAGAGACTAGATGGGAGTAGCCACTGAAGTTTAGGGCAAGTGGAGAGACAGAGATAATAAATTGATTAGGGCACACTTTACTTTTTTTTAATAATTTTATTTTTCTTGGATATATTATATAGTTACACTTCAAATGTTATCCCCTTTCCCCCCTCTTCCATACCTCCTGCCCCCGCTTCTATGAGGATGCTATGATTCTCACACAACCACTCCAACCTCAACAATTGCCTGGCATTACCCTATATTGGAAAAACAAACCTCCACAGAACCAAGGGGTTTTCTTTCCATTGATTCTGAACAATGCCATCCTCTGCTGCATATATGGTTGGAGTCATGGGTCACTGCATGTGAACTCACTGGTTAGTGGTTTCGTCCCTGGGAGCTCTGGGGGATCTGGTTGGTTGATGTTGTTGTTCTTCCTATGGGTTTGCAAACCCCTTCAGCTCCTTAGTCTTTTCTCTACCTCCTCCATTGGGGTCCCCTTGTTCAGTCCAATGGTTAGCTGCAAGCATCCTTATCTGTATCATTAGGACTCTGGCAGCGCCTCTCAGGAGACATCCATATCAGGTTCCTGTCAGCAAGCACTTCTTGGCATCAGCAATGGTGTCTGGGTTTGGTGGCAGCACATGGGGTGGATCCCCAGGTGGGACAGTCTTTGGATGACCTTTTCTTTAGTCCCTGCTCCAATCATTGTTCCTGTATTTCCTCCTGTGAGTATTTTGTTCTCCCTTCTAAAAAGGAATGAAGCATCCACATTTTGGTCTTCCATCTTCTTGGGCTTCATATGATCTGTGATTTTCTTAGGTATTAAGGGCACACTTTTCAAGACAGGAAATGGTAACACCCAGCAATTATGCCAAGAAGGCAAATTATAAAGTAACAAACTCTGTGTGTGTGTGTGTGTGTGTGTGTGTGTGTGTGTGTGTGTGTGTGTGTGTGTGTGTGTGTGTGTTATCTACAGATTCAGGGAAGCTGGGAGAGGACTGGTAACTTGCTTGTTCACATCCTGGAATCAAAGGCAAGTTGAACAAAAGGGAAGCCGGGAACAGGGTTGGGGGCTCATAGCACAGCCAACCCTAGGCAAAGGCAGTGACAGTTAAACATACCCACAACACCTGAGTATGCAAAAATAAATATATGGGCACATACATACACCAATACCTGTAAAAACTAATACACATTTATATTTTTTGTCATATAAATTTATCACTATTCTTGTTCCTATTTGCCTTCATTCCATTCATTATCCCTCTTCCTAGGTGTAGTATTCCTAGATAGATACACAAAAGATTCCAAGTCAGCATAATATAGAGATATTTATATATGCACATTTATTTCTGCTTTATTCACAATGTCTAGAAAATGGAACTAACTTAGATTCATCAACAGATTAATTGAAAAGGTCAAGAAAACATACTCTATATACATAATGGAATTTTATTACATCAAAAAGAAAAATGAAGTCAAGGGATTTGCAGGAAAATGGGTGGCGCCTGTGATCATTGTGCGTCTTTCTCTCAGGTATAGAATGTAGATTGTTGTATGTAGGTCATGAAAGTGTGAAGGAGGAAAGTATAAAGTGAGAGACAAGGAAGAAAGAAACGGTAACAAAATACATATGGTATGATAGCCAAAGGTGAGAGTATGTGGGAAGGAAGAGAAATGGGGAAATAACATGTAGGCAAGGATTTTCTGAATAGGATTCTAATAGCATGGGAAGTAGTCCTGTGAACTAATGAATGGAATGTCATGAAGTTGCAAAGCTTCGGCACAGTAAAAGAAATACTCAGCATGGCAAAGAGACAGACGTAGGGACACATTTTTGCTATCATACATCTGCTAGGAGATGAATGTGTACCCTGTTCAAAAAAACTCCAAAATTTAAACTGGTCTCTTGGATGGTGAGATGATTCAGCAGGTAAAAGTGCTTACTTAACTCAAGCCCTAAAGACCTGAGTTTGATCCTAGGAACCCATATGTTAGGAAGAAAGAACGGACTCCCAGAAGTTGTTATCTAAGCTTTTATAGACATCACCATAATATGAATAAGCATGTGAACACATGCTCATGTACACATAAATAAAATTATTTAGGCTCATATACATGAGCTGGGCCACCTTGTCTGGCCTCAATGACAGAGGATTTCCTTAGCCTTGTAGAGACTTGAATTGCCAGGGTGAGGTGAGACCCAGGGGTCCCCCACCTGCTCAGAGGAGTAGGATGTTGGGGGAAAGATTGTGGGAGGGGGTGACCAAGAGAGGACAATGAATGGGATGTAAAGTGAATAAATAAAAATAATACTAGTCATAGCAATAAAAGATGTAAAAACTATCTAGGCTCCCAAGGAGCTACTATGAAGTGTATTTATTGTATTAATAACTAAAATTGAGAAAATTAAAAGTATTTAATATTACATTTAAATAATAAAAAATCACAAAATCATGTAGCATAATGTTAGGAACATATTTTTCCAAGGGCAAATTTTTATTTTCAAAGGCAAGGCAAAGAAGATTGCTACTATTTTCCACTTGTAAAAATTTGTTTTTAATACCTAGCTTGTTAGAAGATGGATGAATTTTCATATTTGATCAGCTTTTTGTGAGGTATTTTTGCTTGAAATATATTGAAAAAAAGTGGCCCCAAGATATGTAGTTGGAACTGAAGAAATTTTAATAAACTTTTCAAAAAAGTGTAAGTGAACTTTAATAAAACACCAAATAAGTAATAATATCTTAAGAATTAGCTGAAATGTGGAATTAGATATAATAACAATTAACTCTTTATATCATGCCTCATTAAAATCCATTGGCCTATGTTGCACTTTGAATGGATATTTATTCCTGCGTTATTTGTCTTAATATCTACTGATTGCTAAATAGTAGTTTCGCTAGGCCACATATACTTTCTAAATGTTGACATATTCAAAATACAGTGTTTGTGTATTAATTCCATTGGCACTGCTAACAAAATAATTTTAAAATTATAGATCCCATGAAAAGTTCCTATGGCCTCTAGGGATAACTATATTTCATGCAATAGGATGTTTATTGACTACTGTATAAGAAAATGGAAAACCTATTATATCTAGGTAGTTAGTAAAATAAAGGATATTTTTTCAATGTACAGTTCTTTTTGCTGTCTGAATTTTTCCCTGAGTTCAAGTCTGTAAATTCAAATATCAAGACTTACATGTGTTTTCTCTTATTTTCTTATACTTTTGGTTGTGAGCCTAGCCTTTAACAACTGAGCTATCTCTCCAGCCCTTCTCTTTATTTCTTAATGAAGCTATGTTAATTCAGTAATGATTTTTTTATCAGAATGGAAAGTTTACTACTTAGAATTGGGCCTTATATTTTTGGTGACCTTTTTGACCATATCACAAATGTCATGAAGGCATTATGATTATTTGAAGATTATTCATTGGGTTAGACACAAGTCTCATATTTGAGTTTAAATTTTCCTTTACTTGTTTTTCCTCCAAACAATTGATGGTCAGTAGTTAAGAACTATAGGTGCCCCTTTTATCATTGAACAATTATATCTCTTCTATACCTATTTTGTCAAAATATCATTTAAAATGAAAAGCACATTTTTTTAAAGGTCCCAGTGAACTCAGTCCTCGAGCACTCTGTTCTGTGTTAAGAGGCATTGACAAGTAGAAATTCAGCACAAAATTTAAGAATTAATTATATTTCAAATGATTTTTATTTTGATCAAGCACAGAGGAAGCTTTAAATAGTCAGAACAGGCCTTTATGAAGGACAAAGAGCACAGCTGTAGATCCGATTTGATGGTCCTTCAGAGCCATGTGTCCTGGCACTTGATCTGCTTTGCACTAGCAAAGAGGAAATGTTCCTGCTAGGAAAGTGAAATGTTACAAACTTGCATGGGTCATGCACAATGGAAAATATAAGTATACCAACTGTTAGTGAAGTACATAGATATCCAGGATTCACCTTTCTAGTGCCACCTCAACTTGAATTGTGTTTGAGTAACAGATTTATAATTCTGACAATATTACAACTGGGTCCTCAATGACCTAGGAGGCTTTGATCGATCCATTAATTCATTCACCCAAATAAGAAAGCAGACATTACTGTCTTTGTTTCTCTTATCTCTTTCCATTTTGTCACCATAAGCTTTTCTAAAATAAAAAAAAAATCATTTGATTCAAAACACCTCAATGACAAGCAGTCATTTCTAAGATAAAATCCAAACCTGTTAACAACATGTCATCTAAGATTCTGAATGAACAGGTCCTTGCTGCCTACTTTGTCTCTTCTCTAACTTATCTGCCTTATGAATTACAATTACTTTTTGAAAACAATGCACAGACACGGCTGCTTTGTGATATATTTCTGGACATGTAGATGTTATTTCCTATCTTATCAAAATTCATCTGATTTAAAAACCTTTCTATCAGCCTCTCACTTTATCTAACCAAGGTAAATTCTGTGTTTAAATAATATTTTATACTTGTCTCTAGTACTATTATGATTAGTAATGCAACTCACTTTTCTACTGGATCATATATTCCCTAGAAACAGATAATATCTTATTTTTATTCATATTTTTATCTAAAACAATACCTAATGTACAATAATCTCTTAGTAACTATATATATGACTAGTTTGGTTGCATGTGTTTTATAGAATATGGAACAAATCAGTGTCTCGTTTTCAAAATCAATTTCATCTTTATTTTTATAAAACATATACTTACTGAATCTACCTTTAATATATAAACAGAGTTTTCTTTTTTAGGTAGCCTTCATATCTCATATTAAAAGAACCTCCTAATTGATCTTTCTGCCTTAGTCCTTGCTGTCTTCATTATATTCCCAATCCAGGATCCAATGAGATCCATACAAATATAGTGGATTATTTTAAACCTTTCCTTAAAACATGCCAATGGCTATCTCGCTAAGAGTAATGCTAGAATTCTTTCAATGGTTTACATACTTGCAAGATCTGAAATCCTACCTTTGCTATCTTTCTGATTTTTCTCTCTTAATTTAATTTCACTTCCCACTCAGGGACTCTGGCTTCCTTGATGTTCCTTGTGATCTAAAGGCTTCGTTCTACCCATGGCTTTTGCATTTGTCACCTTTCTAATGAGAAATACCATTCCCGAGATATCAACATTGCTAACTCCTTCACTTCTGTCAAGTTCTTATAAAGTACCACCTACAATGAGGCTTTCTGGACCATTGTGTATATTATATTTGAAACCTGCAAACACAGTAGTTCTATCAGAGATGAGATATCATCCAGTAATGCAGGGAATTGCCTCTTGCCTCTGACACATGTACATTGCATTATAATAAGCAGAAGAGGAAAAGGAAAAACTAACAAAAATGTTTTTTTCTTTTTTATGCTTATTATCTAGTAGACAGGTTTAGCAAATGCATGGGTCCTAACTCCACAAAAGCTCTTCTCTCTCTTCAGTGGTCCCTCTGCTGCCCTGCTCAATCCATCTTCTTGAATATTTTCCAACTCTGGGATTCTTCACTACCATGGGCTTATGCCTATCTAAAGAGTTTACTATTATATTGCAACTGACTCTTTTTTTATATATTTTCTTTCCTAGGTCACCATGTACTTCCTGTCTATAATTTATTTTTTGCTGACTTTCCAACATTGGGCATAGTACTTGGTACAAAATAGCACATAAAATTATCTATGGCTGAAAGACCTTTCCACAGCTAGTCTCTCTCCCTTAAAATCACTATGCTATACATGCTAAAAGAAGAAAAAGGCTAAGCATTACTTAGGTGAATAAAGGGCCTGTGAAAAGACTCAGCAGGTAGAGATGCTCATATCAGACATAGGACCTGAGTTTGATAACCAGATTCTGTAAGGTGGCAAGACAGAATCAACTCCTGAGAGCTGTCATCTAGCTTCCATTCGTGCATCATGGATTATGTGCACCTGTACTGACAAACGGCCCACACATATTCAAAATCAAAGAAGTCAAGATAACACATGGATTTAGATCTAAAATATATCTAAGACATCATAAGAATCTAAGGATTGTACTTTTCCCCAGCAGCCCTCAAATCAAATATCTTGTCTTCATAGTTGTGTTTCTCATCATACTTAAAATTATCTCTCCTATTATAGGCTAGAAAACATATATCTATCTGGAATTTCCTCAAAACTATTCTCCATCCTAAAGGTATCTGCTTTCTTCCTTAAAACCCTTTAATGGTTTCCATTGTTCATAGGATAGGTTCCGTATCACATGTTTTCTAAACAACCCTTTCATAATTAAATCTTCATTCATATTTGCATTATTGTTTTCTCCATTAGCTTTTAAGTTCTTATGGAGAAGAGATGTGCATGATTTTGTTTAACAACATATTCCCTGGGCTTGAAATAATTCATTGTCCAGAAGAACCCCAGTATTTCTGTAACAAATGAATAAACATATAGAAAAACAGTAACACTTATGTAATATATATGTGTGTGTGTATATATATATATATATATATATATATATATATATCTTCAGGAATTCCATTCATTTCATTTAACAGTGTTTAATATAAACAGAGAACATGGATAGGTTTTGTGCTTTGGTTGAGCTTACAGGCTAATTTAACAAAAGAGTAATTTTTTTTAACATTTGCACTCAGAAAAACATATTTTTTAATCTTTATTAACTGAGTATTTCTTATTTACATTTCAATTGTTATTCCCCTTCCCAGTTTCCGGGCCAACATCCCCCTAACCGCTCCCCCTCCCCTTCTCTATGGGTGTTCCCATCCCCATCCTCCCCCCATTACCGCCCTCCCCCCAACAATCACATTCACTGGAAGTTCAGTCTTGGCAGGACCAAGTGCTTCCCCTTCCACTGGTGCTCTTACTAGGCTATTCATTGCTCCCTATGAGAGGTTGGGCCAAGGGGTCAGTCCATGAATCTTTGGGTAATGGCTTAGTCCCTGGAAGCTCTGGTTGGTTGGCATTGTTGTTCATATGGGGTCTCGAGGCCCATCAAGCTCTTCCAGTCCTTTCTCTGATTCCTGCAATGGGGGTCCCGTTCTCAGTTCAGTGGTTTGCTGCTGGCATTCGCCTATGTATTTGCTGTGTTCTGGCTGTGTCTCTCAGGAGAGATCTACATCCGGCTCCTGTCGGGCCTGCACTTCTTTGCTTCATCCAACTTATCTACTTTGGTGGCTGTATATGTATGGGCCACATGTGGGGCAGGCTCTGAATAGGTGTTCCTTCTACCTCTGTTCTAAACTTTGCCTCCCTATTCCCTGCCAATGGTATTCTTGTTCCCCTTTTAAAGAAGGAGTGAAGCACTTGCATTTTGGTCATCCTTCTTGAGTTTCATGTATTCTGTGCATCTAGAGTAATTCGAGCATTTGGGCTAATATCCACTTATCAATGAGTGCATACCATGTGTGTTTTTCTGTGATTGGGTTACCTCACTCAGGATAATATTTTCCAATTCCATCCATTTGCCTATGAATTTCATAAAGTCATTGTTTTTGATAGCTGAGTAATATTCCATTGTGTAGATGTACCACATTTTCTGTATCCATTCCTCTGTTGAAGGGCATTTGGGTTCTTTCCAGCTTATGGCTATTATAAACAAGGCTGCTATGAACATAATGGAGCATGTGTCTTTTTTATATGTTGGGGCATCTTTTGGGTATATGCCCAAGAGAGGTATAGCTGAGTACTCAGGTAGATCATTGTCCAATTGTCTGAGGAGCCTCCAGACTGATTTCCAGAATGGTTGTACCAGTCTGCAATCCCACCAACAATGGAGGAGTGTTCCTCTTTCTCCAAATCCTTGCCAGCATCTGCTGTCACCTGACTTTTTGATCCTAGCCATTCTCACTGGTGAGGTGAAATCTCAGGGTTGTTTTGATTTGCATTTCCCTTATGACTAAAGATGTTGAACATTTCTTTAGGTGTTTCTCAGCCATTCGGCATTCCTCAGCTGTGAATTCTTTGTTTAGCTCTGAACCCCATTTTTTAATAGGGTTGTTTGTCTCCCTGCGGTCTAACTTCTTGAGTTCTTTGTATATTTTGGATATAAGCCCTCTATCTGTTGCAGGATTGGTAAAGATATTTTCCCAATCTGTTGGTTGCTGTTTTGTCCTGTTTTGTCCTAAGCACAGTGTCCTTTCAAATAAGGTACTGTTTTATTCAATAGGTTGTTTCTTTTCACCTCAAATCTCCCAGAAACCCTACAAGGTAAATACACACAAATGCTTGCGTGTAACAGTTTCTCAGTTGGAGAGGATGCACCTAATCCTTTAGAGACTTGATGGCCCAGGGAAGGAGGATGTGGGGGGTAAGGTGAGGGAGTCAGGGAAGCACCCTCTCAGAGGCAAAATAGAGGGGGAGGGGTGAAGAACTCTTGGAGGGGGGACTGGGAAGGTGGACAGCACCTGGAATGTAAATAAATAAATACATTTCAAAAAAAGTAAGCAAACCTTGAAATCCAATCATTCTTACCTTAATACTGTGCTCCTCCTCGTATTTTCCCCAACTGGTTTCTCAGTTCTGCTTCTGGCTCTCTCCCTACTAATCGACTTTACCCTCTCCCTACTAATCGACTTTAATGTTCGAGAAAGAATTTTTGACACAGTCCTGTAGTCCATATAAATGCAAAGGAAAACTTCAGGTTTTGAGGATGAAAATGTTTTGGATTAGAAAATTGATTTGTGAACTAATCAAAAGAGGATAAATATGGAGCCTGCTAAAGTTAGTTTGAAAATTATCATCCTTTGATATAAATTCTGAGACTTATTAAAGAACATAAGTTAATAACGTCTAGAAAATATCAAAAACCTCATATACTTCCACAGTTTTGCCTGAATGACTTTTATAAATTAGATCAGCAAAACTCTCCGAAGGCTTTACATTAATTTGACTTAAACATTTCAATTATAATGAAGACATTGATTAAGTTTGGCATATAAAGGGCCTCCAAGGCAAAACTGCAGACTAAGAAAGATACCACAAAGCAGAAGGAAATGGGACAAAGCAACTGCAGTGGACAGTGTCACACATTACTTGCTGCCACGCAGCAACTTGACTTGTGTTATGTCATTTACAGAAGGAGGCGTTCAGAAAGTTATATGCTCATCAATGTATGGCTGAGTTACTTTCCAGTCTTGAAACTATTTCTCAGCTCTCACACGTCACTGAGTAAATAAAACATCTGGGATTGGGGAGACAACTCAGTGGGCATAGTGTTGCCTTGCAAGAATGAAGACCTGAGTTTAAATCCGAAGAACAAATGTTAAGTCAACCTGGACTCCCAGCATTCCTAGTATAAGTTGGGAAGCAGAGATAGGAGCTCAGGCTAGATAGCCTGGCATATTCAGTACAACAGCAAACATCAAAAAGACTCTGCCTCAAAAGAAGATTAAAGGTGAGGACTAACCCCCGCAAAGTGAAGACCGATGACCTCCACATGTGTGCCATGGCACAAGAGTACCAGAACACACATACATACACAAGTACATCACATGTGCACACACATAAAATGTTTTACAGTGTACACGGCTACAATTCCAAGCAAGTATAATTAACTTATCTTTAAAAAGAAGTATTAAATAATGAGGCAGGACGCACTTATGCTTTCTTCAGAATGTACAGAAATGTCACTGTTTCTCAAACATCTTCTGTTGTCCTTTCTACAACTCAGATTTACTAGGCCACTAACTTTGATTAGATATACCAAATATTCATAACTATCAATGTAGTATGAAGTATCATAGAGCCGTGATAGAGTAGAGATACTGAGAACATTTCCCTTGAGGTGAGTTAAGATAGTGTAAGAAAAAATGCAAATCAAAAAATATAAAGACAAGCCCTATGGATTGGATTAGATAGAATGGTCTATTTAGATTTGTAATAGCCTTGAGTTAGGACACAGGGCACTGATGCTCAAAAGCTGGATCTTTTCTACTAGGGAGTCCACTTCATAACATTTTATGTTATGTGTTTCCTAATAAGCGAAAAGAAGTTGTCCTTCCCTATTTTCAAAAATCATTCCGTTCTCATGTCTACCTCTAACAATATGTCTTAATAACTCCTAATGTAGTCCTCTGGCTTCTTTTAGTCATTAAACTTGAGAATATGAAAGTCACAATCTTAAGAACCAGAAATCAGTTATAAAATTCCGTTTCATTTCTTCTGTAGCTGTGTCCTAGAAAGGTTCCTAACCTTAATGACTCTTGATGTCTTCACTGATAGATAGTGAAGCCAACTTTATCAACTTTTGTCAACTGAATGAGATGAAAAAATTCATAATAACAGCTACCACTTATTATGAACCAATAATGTATCAAAGTTTATAATCCTTAAGTTGCATAACATTTATTGAATTCCTCTCCTCTTGTTAGGGACTATGAAGGGTTTAACAGCAACAGTTACTAGTTCAAGCCAGTGATCAGCAGTGATAGAAAGAAAATCCTAGTAGGAAATTTGTGTGTGTTCACCATAAAACAGTGGCAGAGACCATGTAGAAATCCTGCCTGGTAAGATTTTATTCAATAGCTAGCATATGCAGCATCATATTTTAAAACTTGATTTTTATTACAGTGTAGAATACCTATGATGCTGAATCATTACGGAAGCACTGAGTCATGTAGAGGTAAGATGAGTCATATGTAGAGGTAAAAATAAGTCCTACTTTACTTGGTGTGTGTTGTGGGACATCTCCAGTATGAATTTTCTTTACCTATAAATTGGGGGCTGTTCAGGGGATGGCAAAGACAAGAAATAATGCCTTTAGGGTGACTAATAGGTCCCCAGCTTATCTAATAGTAGCTGGATTTTTTAGTATCAGCTGAGTTGTATTTCTCTTGCTCTAAAGATTCAAATGTCAGCTAAATGCAGAAAGTTACCCCACATATCAATAAAATGCAAGTACAAACATCATGCTTGATATTTAGTAATTTGATGAGCTTTGGAAAAATCATGATGAATAGCTTTCTCGCCCTGTCATGATTCTAGCAACGATCTTTAACATAGGGCCCAGGCGCTGCAGTTTGCATTGATCTCCTATAGCAATCATCAGTTGTCCCATACAATTTAGTACTTCATTGTATCCTGCCCTATACACCATGCAGACAACTCCGAAATTTATATCTCTAGCCCACACTTTCCCCTGAATGCCAGACTCATATATCTAACTGTCTACTCAATGCTCTCTAGAAAGTATCTAGTAGGTATCTCAAATAATACACGGCTAACACAGAATTCTCCATTTCATGAAAATCCAGTATTTTCTATGCTATTACTAAAATAAAATAATAAAAGAACACACACACACACACACAAATCAACATGAGAAAGTGTAGTCATTTCTATATCTGCAAAATCTTTTCAATATGTAAATCTGTATATCTATTCACCATGCCTTTAAAGCCTCTATCATCACATGTCATCTTACCTGAAGTATTGCATCTGCTCTTCCCCTAGATGGCCTTTTAAAACTATTCAGAATCTAACTTATATCAAGTAAGTAGTTTCCCAAACTCAGTCTGCTATTTTTCTGTTTTGGTCGGTTACTGGAAATGGAAATTCAAGATCTGAGCATGTAAGACAGGCACTATAACATTGAGTTATACATTCTTGAGTCTATAGTTTATATTGCCAGAATGGATGATGAGAGAGAGAGAGAGAGAGAGAGAGAGAGAGAGAGAGAGAGAGAGAGAGAGAGAGAGAGAATATCTTGGCAAGTGGAGCAGTCATCTATAATTCCAATACTCCAAAGGCAGAAAGAAGAGCTCTCTAGAGAAAATTAGCTATCCAGACTTACTGGGAAATCTTCAGGTTTGTGAAGAAACCCTGCCTCAAGAAATAAAATGGATGATGATTGATAAGAACAATTTTTGAGTCTCCATATAAATGCTCACTCACATGCAAGCAAATATGTACACATTCATGCACACTATAGAAATATGAACACAAAGAATATGAAATATGCTACATTGACAATCACAGCATTAATATTTATTCACTTGCCTAAAATGTTCTTTTCACTTTGTACTTTATGTACTAGTCAGGAGCCAAATTCAATTGAATCATAAAAATCATTTTTTACATAATATACACATTTAAAAAAATCAAGCAATGTTTGGTTTTAGTAGAAAAGGTCTAGGTCATTAAAATATAATTTTAAGTATCTACTAGTGTCTCATATGTCCCAGGCTAGCTTCAAATTTGCTATGCTGCTAAAGATGCTTTCAAGTTCAGGGATTACAGGTCTGTGCCACCATGTCTGATTTATACAGTACTGGGAATTGAACTTACGACAAACGTGCACGCTAAGCAAATATTCAACCAACTGAACTACGTTCTCAGGACACTAAAATATCTTATTATCAGGAAAAAACTTTGGCTTCTCATACAACTCTTATGGCGGGGTTAATCATGAGCCTATGGCATCTTAACTATTGCAAATGGAAAATCACTCAGGGAGCTAATCCAAGAACAGGTGAACATTATCACTGCTGATCTCTCTTACCCCAACATAGGTAGAGCTGTCACATAGAATAGATAACCTCTGATGTGAAAGATCCAAAACACAAACTAAGCGAGTACTGTATTCTAGATGTACAAGTAAGTAGATGCCTAAGCTAGGTAAGGTTAAAGAGGTGTTGCCCAGAAAAGAATCAACATTCTTTCCGTCCCGACCTATGCCCACACACCTCATCACTTAGGCTGCTGCATCTGACGGTTGCCAGCTGCTCCCCCAGAACCCCAGTGGAACATCGTGCTAAATCAGTGACACTTAGGTTATGAAGTATGCTTGGCACAAAAAAAAAAAAAACCAAAACCATGATTTATAGATTCAAACTGATGGATTATCTTCCCCTTTGACAGTGAAAAGAGGACATTTAACTGCCTTTATAAACCACTAGGGATGAACCATAATGACATAAGGGATTGCTAGACAGGAAAGGGCCAGCCTCCGCAGCATGTTTGTCCTCGGGACTAATTTCCACCTCAGCTTTCTTTCAGCAGCCTTTCTTCTTGCCTCACACATCATTAAAATATCTTTGCTGGCTACAAAAACTCATTTATCTGAACAACAATATGTTTGTGACCATCTTAACTGACAAACTATTTCACAAGATTTTGTCTCCTTGGATGACATCATTTGGTTCTAAAGACTTATATGTGTAGCATTTTGCTTGAGTGTTGCATAGTCTCTAGTTAACTTCTTTGTCTTCAAACTGCATCGCCTGTAACTGAAGCACTCTAGTAATAATAACCATCTATACTAGTCTACTTGTTGGACTCCATTCTTGTGGTAAAATTGCTACAGTCACCTTTTCAAGCTTTCCAGAAATGACAATAATGACAGTGAAGATAGTCATTTTAAGAATATCACTGTAATTTGCCCGTTAATTCCCAAATACAATTGTTGCATTTCTAATATTATTTTCTTCAAATCAACATGGCAAAAATATTAGTATTTTCAATAAAAGGTAAAACTTTGACTTCCAGTCAAGTAAATTAAAAATTTCGGACCTATTAGATTTTGTGCTTGGATCATAATTCTCTGGCTCTGGGTCTGGAGTGTGTGTGTGTGTGTGTGTGTGTGTGTGTGTGTGTGTGTGTGTGTGTATGTGTCTTTTCTCACAGATAAATCCTTTGTTTTATACAGTTACCTGTGTGTTTGTATGTGCATGTGTGTGTATTTAAAAGTATTTCCTCTAGATGTTTTTGCTTAGCATGAGGATTCTTTTCTTTCTCCTATAAGAGCACCAATTCTCTTCAAACCAGATCATATTATCATGAGCTCTAGGTGTCCTATAAGCATCTAGTAGTAGAAGTGTCTCAGACTTTATAAAAACACCTGAGTTGTAGCTCCTATGGAATAATGAGAAATTTGTTTTCTGAATTTCAATTGCTATGTCTGTAAATGAAGAACAAAATGCCACACCTTTCCATGTTCTTTTCTAGGATTGAGCTCATGGTATAGAAAGCATGTAAGAAAAAAAGCACACATAGCAATGAGCACATATCTGTAATTATATGTTGTATTTAAGTGTTACAATGAATCTCTAGAGAGCAGCAAAGTTTGGAGTATTTTAAAGAGATTTCGAAGGCAAATCTAAAGAAGGGGGAACTCCAAAGTAATTACAAATTATCTTCAGTCAGAGCCATGAAAACCTGCCTTGAGGAGAATGGAGCGGTGACTATAAGACGAGTCTGTGGAGGTTTCACAAATCACAGAAGTACAAAGTGTATATAAACAAAGAACAGGGAGTACATGGAGCTGACAGAAAGGGAGAGTGGAAACCAGTTACTGACATTTACTTAACACAGTTATATGCAAGAGCTCTCTAGGTAGCTTGCAAGGGAGTGCTTAAAGAGCAACATTTGAAATGAATATGGAATGAAATCTTAGCTCCATTGCTTATTAGGTGTGTCAGACACCGTAAGCCAGGATCTTACCCTTTCTAACCCCTCATTTCCTTTCTTACACTGGAGAAAAATCTCACCGATGTTAAAGGTTGTTGGGAGCTCTGACTAGGTGTGATACATAATGTCTGACTCAATAAATTGCACTTCTCTGAGTCACTCCTCCACTCCACTATCCTGAAGGCTAGTCGCCGTCCATACAATGCCCCAGCTTTCTGTTTTACAGATTATTTTCTATTTGATCGAACCAATGTTCTTAAGTTAGGCAAAGCAAGGTAGATGACACTTTTACAAATAAACACACTGCACCTATGAAAAATCCATTTGTGTGGATGTCACTGTGAACACACCTAGGAATCAAAATGCAAACCCTTCCTTAAATATCCTACTCCACCACCTCCTTGACGTCAGAGAAGCCAGAGAGGAGAGTCACTGAGGACCCCTGGTGCTAGAAGATTGCCTCTAGCTGGACTTTCAAGGATGTGACTCATTTGCCAGATTCTGCTCTGTGTTCTCTAGCACATTCCCCCTCACCTCTAGTCTGTGGTCCTGCATAGCTGCCTGGGAAATCACCCCACAAGAATGAATCCACTCATAGCCTCTGGTTTTAGAGAGAAACAAGCCTGCCTTTCTGCTGACAGGATAGTTAACCATGCTCATTTATCTCCCGGCAGGGCCTAGCAACATGACATAAACATTTTCTTAGGACAGAAACTGGTGATCCCTTTGACCCTGGCTGTCAGCATCAGGGTTAATAGATATTCTCATGTCATAGGTTAGAACACAGTGAAGGAAATATGGAGAGAACAGATACAATAAGAGTGATGAAGGAGGAAGAGAGAAATCACTCTTTCACCAGACACCCACCGACCTCCTTTCCATAATTCTAAGTGGGATTTCCCCCTCCCGCCAGACTCTCAAGGTCAGCAATAGGTTTGGCCTTGTTGCTAAACAGAACAACTGGCTACCTGCAGGCAAGGAACTGGAACAATCTGAGAAGAGTTTGCACAGGCCCCGGAAGAATTGCTAGAATTCCCCACCGTTAGTCATACCTGCACGTTACAGAATTGAAATATCTATTAAACTGCAAATAAGCTGTTTGAGAAGGAAAACATTTTGGCTCTTATCCCTTCCAAACTGCTAAACTTATTGAGGTCCTAGAGTAATAGTAGCACGAAGTAAAGATCTGAGGAGATGGCCATCAGAACACCTTAAAAAGCACATAAGTCAGTGTGACACTATCCAGTGTGTGCTGTGGATGTGTGTGTGTGTGTATGGAGGCATGTTATTCAGGAAGAGAGGGAGAGGTTTAGAGGAATGGCAATGTGGTTGGTGTAAGCCAGTTTGGGTCCTGTGATGTCTGTACCTGTGACTGGGCAAGAGAGCAGTCTATTATGAAATCCAGTCAGTTATGTGAAAGCTCTTTAATGTAGCCAAGAACTACTGACTGCTGAGGTCTTTCCAAATTAAGTCACAGAAAAGGTGCAAATGAGATCCCTTTCTGTGTCAAGACATACGAGTTCACATCATATCACCTAGCTGTTCAGAGAGAACATGAAGGACAGAGAACAAATGGCTATGGGGTGTTCCTTTTCATGCTTCCCATCACTCTGCTTCAGAGCAAAGCCAAGGTAGCTATTTTATCCTGGGGCTTTGAATTCATCTGTAACACCTAAGACCAACATGCTTCATCATCTGGAATGTTCTTCTTTGTAAAGTAATCAATTTGTCAATATTCTTTCTGCAGTATTACATCCATAAAGTCTGCCCCTTCACTCTCCAGTTGGATCGACCAGTCTATTAGATGCTGTGACTGGGATGGTTACTGAGTACTTTTCTCAGCTTGTCTATTGAGTTCTCTCCAACACACTCTAGAATTTAAAGCATCCCCCTTTTCACTATTAGAGGTGGAAATAAATTCTGAGCCAGCCACATAGTGGTTTGTTTAAAAGTCCTACTGAGCATGCCAGACACAGTGGAATACTCCTTTGATCTTAGCATTCTGGAGGAAGAGCTTGGTGAACCCCTGTGAGCTTAAAGCCATCATGATCTACATAGCAAGTTTCCTGTCAGCTAGGACTACATAAGTGAAACCCTTTCTAAAACAAAAGGAAACAAAACAAAGGTCCTACTGGACAAAATTGCTTAAGGCAAGAAAAGAAATGAACGATCGCTAAATTCAATTTAGCTAACCAACATGGTTTATACGCTTCATAGAGTCCATTGCAATTCAGGAATTTCCACAAAAAAATTATAGACTGCTACCATTTTTTTACAAAAATTTCAGAGAACCTAATAGTAGTGGCCCCTATTCTCATCTGACAACACCGAGAAAAGGCAATATGTTGCAAATCACTGCTTCTTTTGCCTAGGATCCTTGTTCTACCTCATGCATACATAGGACTTGTCTGGATGCTAGACACATTTGAGAATTCACTGGAAGGTTACTTATTGTTTGGATTCAGCCATCCAAATACTTTACCTTTTTTTTTTTTTTTTATTATTATTGTCATCGTCAGCAGAGAACAAGTTGCTAGGTTTTGTTTCCTAAACGGCGAATGCTCATTTCTAAAAGACTGCACAAAAGCATTTGTTTATGAATGATTCACCAGGTGAACACGTCAATTCATGTTGGATTCCTCCTTTTGTTCCTTTGTAAAGTCTCAGTAATTTCTGTCTCTCTTCAACCTTCTTAAGGCAGACCTCGGCTCACCCCAGGGACCCTATTCCATTATCCTGGCTTGTCTTCTCTCATTCCCTTCCTGCTTCTTCCACTCTCACCTGATCTGCATCTTCACCTTCTAAGCCCCAGATCTCCCATTGTATCTGATTCCATCAACTAGCCCTCTGCACAGATTCCATGCGTAGAGTAAAGGGGGAACTCCTACAAAACTGCCAACAGCCACGTAAAATATGTTGTGGGAAATAAAACTACTAGCTGTGGGCATATCGAGCAAATGATCTAAATGAGCAATTGTGTGTATTTTCTTTTCTATCTTATTATGTATTCATATGCAGCTTTGAAGGAAATAAAATGAAATTTATAATAATGTTCTACAAGTATGCTGTGATTTATATAATAAATTATGTTGTAGAGACTTGCATTTTAGACGAATCCCATTTTGATACAATATGAAAGCTATTTAGGGAAATATTATTGAAAATGTTTCAAATAGGAAATCATTTTGTTATCAAAGGTTAACCTTCTAACTTATCATTTTTTAATATCTGGACCTTTTAAAACTTGATCTACTTAAATTAACCAGCACTTAACATTTGTTTTATTGAAGACATGTTTTTTTAGATTCATAAATTTTCAAATAACAGTGAAGAGACAGCCTTTTAAAATTGATAATTTTATAAAATGTGTACACTTGCAACATACAATCTTACCTTAATCTACATGATTTTATTATTAACAAATACTATTATTTCCATATCAAAATTTCTACCGAGTGTCTTTATGCTACTACATTCAAAACAAGTATGAGTAGGTTTTGTTTTTATGTGATGCCAACCTTGGATTTTGAATAATGAGAAGAAAATCATTCTAATTGCTTTCATGATGCTGACAGAACAAAGCATATAATACTACAAAAAAGAATCAGTTTTTATATAGTAACTCAAACTTCTATACCTAGAAGCCATTTTGTTTCTACATCAAAAATAACATTTAAATTCTTTAAGTAAATACGTGTCTTTCTATCTTCTCATACTACTGATTATTACAGAGTGATCTGGAAATGATAGTGAAAGAATTTCTGAATGATTTTTTGGGTCTTATGTTATTTTTTTTAGTCTGTCACACATAGTAAATTCTTAGTGAATAGATAAGAGATTTCATTGATTGAAGCTGCTTTGTCCACACATTCCCTTGCCATCTATCCCTTGGTGACCAACCACCTAAGTTGTCATGCTCACTCTTAGTAGTTGAAGAGAAATTATTTCAGACCCATGAGAATGTGTTTATAGTACCTATGTGAACTGTAACATAAGAAATTAAATCTACAACTTTGGCCTTTTAAATTAACCAACATTCTTTCTTCTAGCATTCTCTTTCAAAGCATTCTTGATCCTTGGGAGGTATAGGACAGGAGTGCCTCAACAAAAAGACTAATTGCGTTTCTGATATCCTAAATTAGAATCTCTTGGAAGAGTCTGGGGAATCTGAATTTAAGGATTCCCAGGTTAACCCTTCCTGCTTCTTTCCACTTGACTCTGAAATACATTAAGCTTTGAGACCCTCTGCATGGTAGCCAATAAAATATTGAGCCTGTACATTGATTATATAAAACTTTAGCACATGTAAATTAAAGTGATATAAATGCATACAATAAACAACCCTAGCTTGTTTTTTCCAGGATCTGGAATAAAAGTAAAAACAAACATTGTTCTCACCGAAAGTCATTAGATGAGACTGTAAAGGAAACTTAATGCCTGCTTTATTATAGCTCAGCCTAAAAGCAAGCCAACTACTATAATGTCATAAACTTTAATAAATGATTGCCAAACACAAGGGCTTAGCATGAATCTGATAAGAATCTGTGGTTATGGTCAAAGTGACCATGTCTTGTTCATGGTCAGGTCACTTATTAGGGATAAGGATGTGATTGAATATTCTGCCATGAATGTGTCACGGAACTTTTGTTCACATTGAAGACCTCAGAAACTAATCAAAAGCAGAACTTTGCTACTTATGAGCAGTCTAACATGGTAGTTACTTTGAAAACTCATACAGAGAAAGAACAGGAAATTCTAATCCAAAGAACTATTTAAACTTTCACAGAAGGTGCTTCGCAAATTGAAACTAAGAAACAAAATGGTTATTTATTAAGATGGAATGTGAATTGAAACTTGGAGACTAAAATTTTACCTGAATATGTGACTGATACATCTGAGTTCAGAGACTCTCAAGACATCCTATTTTAATACTAACCCTAAAAGATCAGGCAGAGATAAACAAAAGTAGTCATTTTAAAAAAAATCACTTAAAATTAGCAACTGTATGTCACTATTAATCAACTGGATGATGTCAACATTAGGTAATTAGATAGGCAAGGCTTAAGTACATTACTCTTAACTCTATTAGTGCAACTTCTGAATGCCAGCTCCTCAATGCTACAAAATCAAATTCTTATTGAACGCCAAGATGATGCCACAGAAAAGATCCATACCTAACATCCTGTAATGTAACATAAGAAAATATTGTGTAAAATTACTGACAGGTTATTTGTATAAGGCATTTTATATAACATGTATTAATTTTGCATTATACTTGAGTCTTATCTCTAAGCTGTTTCATTATTTATATGCAAATACACAAAATTTCTTAAAAACTGAACTATGAGTCACTTCTGGTCCAAAAATTTTAGGCAAAAACTACCCAAGTGGTTTACAGGTAAATTGATCAAGATTTGCAGATGAACAAAGAAAAGTGAGTTATTATTACACCATCTCTTGGGATATTCCATATCTCTTGGGAAAAATATTATCATAGTTTTAGATTCCATTCTAAGTGTTTGAAAATCAATTACTAAAATATCTATCATATAGCTGTTTCCTGAGAGGCTCTGCCAGAGCCTGACAAATACAGAGGTGGATACTTATAGCCAACCATTGAACTGAGAACAGGGTCTCAAATAGAGGAGTTAGGGGAAGGACTGAAGGAGCTGAAAGGGTTTACAATCCATAGAAAAAACAACAGTATCAACCAACCAGACCCCACCAGAGCTCCTAAGAACTAAATCCCCATCCTAAGAGTACACAGTGATAGACCACGGCTCCCATCCCAGATATGTAGCAGAGGATGGCCTTACTGGGCATCAGTGGGAGGAGAGGCCCTTGGTCCTGTCAAGGCTTGATGCCCCAGTGTGGGGAATGTCAGGCGGGGAGGGTGAGGGGGTGGGTGGGTTGGGAGGAAACCCTCACAGAAGCTAGGAAAGAAGGGGATGGGATAGCAGCTTTCTGGAGGGGAAACCAGAGAGGGGATAACATTTAAAATATAAATTTAAAAAATCCAATAAAAGAAAAAAAGGAGTAGTCTGAGAAAGTCTTTTATATTCCATTGGATTCCTACTCATTTGTTCTTTCTCCTACTTGGATTTCCTCTATCCAACAACCTTAACATTTAAAAAATGTGTAAATTAAGTTCAAAAGATTTCATTCCAAATCTCCCCCCACCAGAAAAAAAAAAAACAACCCAGTTTCAAAGCAGTTTTCACCTAAATGGAGACTTCACATGAGTTAAGTCAACATCTGAGAATGGTTCCTGCATCTTCTCAGAGCTCTACATTCAAAATCAGCAACAGATTGAAAAATTAAGAATGTTTCATAACAGCAGAGAACACATAGGCAGCCAATAAGCCCTGGACCTCTAATCACACATGTTCCACTTATATCTTTTGTTCATCGGAACTCATTAATAGTGATGTTGCCAACAGCTTGATTTGCTGCCAATTCTAAATTTACGGGAAGTTGTCTCTTTGAACAAAAGTCTTCCCCATCAAATCAAGAAGTACTTAAAATTTCATCTGTTATATTTTGGTAGAACGAGCTCCTACCTGTAACTTTTAATTCTGTTGTTCGCCTTACAAGTTTCCCTTCATACTTAAGTTCACATGTATAGTTTCCTCCATCTTCTTCTTGAACTTCTTGGATGAGAAGAGCATTTCCCTTCTGTATTATTATGCTTCTCCACATTTTTGGCTTGCATTCCTGTAGGGAAAATAGTCATAAGTGAAAAATAAATATTCACATGCCTAAGACTTAGAATTGGCAAGGTAAAATTACATGGTTGTATTCTTCCACATGCTCTTCCAAATGTGGAACTAAGAAGTTTAAACAATGTTCAGGCAATATTATAGATGCACATTATTGCATACAGTTCAAATATCATTAGTTACTCCATCAGGTATCACTTTAAAAACCTGACTCCTAAAGCAACAGGTCTTCAGAGGTACTGAGAAAAAACAAAATAACATCCAAGGTCACTGAATGCAAGACTCACACATAGAGTAATGCTAAGTGTTGTTAAATATTAATGTCCTGTTCTTTCTAATTGATATGGGTCATTCCTAAGAGTCACAAGGGACAACGGTTCATTTGATGGGAATCTAAAGTATCACAAAATATTTGTAGCAGGCTTTTTCATTAGCAGTGAAGTTTATAAGTGTTTTATTGGATATTCTCTGTTTTAGGAAACAAACAACAAACTCCCCAAAAAACAAAAAAAAAAATACTGATATCCCAGAATCTCCTTACTTGTGGTCAAAGGGATATGATAGAATCTAGAAAAAGTAAAGCTCAGGGTTTCCTTAAAAGCACAGAAAATGAAGATGCACTTCGTTGTAGTAACAGCATAGAGAGAGTAACTACTTGCTTTGTGAGTTTATTGATATATGAAAAGAGAAGAAAATTTTACTGCTGAAACAAATTCTCCTTTCCTTTTGATGTGAGAATCTTGATGCTACTCTGAAGAAAGGAATGTATAATACTTTCCCAGTGAGTGACGTGTCTAGAAGAATACTCGGGCAAGTAGCCTTGATCTGGGAATTTTCTTAAACTAATATATTGTTCCAAGTCTCTCCTTTCAATCAGAAAGTTTTAGCCAATTGTTAGCCAGTCAATGTATAGACATTAATGGGAGCATAGCAGGCATAAAATGGGAGCATAGCAAGCATAAAGGAGTATTGAACGGTTAAGACAAAATTACTTTTATCATCTTCCGAGTGTGTCAGTTGAGGCATTCATAAAATTGATTACAAAGTGGATTATGTAGACAATAGCTGAAAGTATTTTTCCCTTTACCCACTGCAGTGTATGTAACATCTGCATCTATTCTTCTTTACCCCTACATTCCATACATATATATGTATATATCAAGCACTCGCAAAATGTTGGAATGTGTTGGCTCTCAGTCCCCAGCTGTGAGTGCCCGTAAATGTTTATAAATTATTTGTGAGAACAAGTATCCATTTATTAGTTTTTCACTATAACTTTTTTTCCGTTAGCATTAGATTTGACAACAAAGCACAAAAATTGGCACTTAAGTTCATAGGTATAATAGTCAAGAGATATGTCCACTACAACTATCCAAACACATTTTCAGAGAGTAAATAAAAGTAATACAACAGAGGACATCTAGATATAAGGCTGCTTTACTCCCCGGGGTCTTTCTGAAGACCAGTTAAGAGTCTGTCTGAAATTATATTACATAGCATGTCTGGCAAGGTTTATCACCTATATGAGATTTGCTTCTGAGCTAAACCTTGGGATATAAGGTTTCTGGGAAAATGAAGAAAAGTCTAAACAGAGAGGAAAAAAATCAGGCCAGCTGCCACTAACGTCATACAACAATAATCCACAATTATGTTCGCATTGCTTCCAACACTGATAGCCTCAGATTTCTAAAGAATCATTCTGAAGGTCATTAAACAAAAATATGGTCCCTCTGGGCATTTTGAGAGGAAAGGAAAATGAAAGCTGAGCTGCTGTGCTCTCACATAGAGGTGGTGGGGGCAGGCAAAAGCCCACACACTTCTTTTATTCAAAGATAAATGGCCTCATTTTCTAATGTCATTTTGGGGAAAATTCATATGTGATTAGTTACAAGTACTTTTATATTCACTGTTCACAGATATCCCGTACTCCGATGCAGGAAGTAAAAACTAAAATATGTAGAGGCCTTAGAAAATAGTTCCTGATAAACAGGCTAGGATTTTTGCACTTCCTCTCAGATAAATCTAGACAGTCTTGTGTACTTTCTAGCTTGCCATTTAGACATATAAATGAGGCCTTGCAGCTAGCAGAAGTGGGTGTGTCTGTTTAGAAAACTGCAGCTTGTGGAAATAGCTTCAGACCATTTTCATTCCTCCTCAGGCCATGTGGTAAAGATGCAAAACAAAACTGTTTGGGTGACCATATCTCCAGGATGAAATTCAGGGTTGACCCAACTTGTTTAAATCTCAGTTCTCCATTCTCTATTATGGGGATAATATTAAGTACCATCTGATTTGCCATTACCCAAAAGCAGAAGTTTTATCCACCACAGTCTTAGGTACTAGTACTGTAGATACAAAGAATGTTTCCATTTCTAAACCTTTTGATCCAGGATTGTATCTCTCTAGAATCTCTTGTTCTTTTTAATAAGCAATGGAGCTAATGGACTGATCACATACAAATAAATCCTTGATAATTGGTTAACTATTCACCAGCACCATAATACTTCAGCTGCCTGACTATGCACAGCTCCTTACAGGGTACTCTAACACTAGTTTTAGCAGGTCAGTGGAGGGACTGTATTTTTATTGCTAAGGAGCCCTTAGCAAGGGATCTTTACCAGCTTGACTTCATGAATGAATGATTCTATCTGCTCCGATCTCTCCACCATGCAGAAAGTTATTTTGTTAGTCAGTTTACCTGGGTCTATGTATGTATATAGAATTGCAGATGTTTTCTAGGCCTTGATTCCACTTATTTGAAATGTTTCTTCTCTAAGCTACTATCTGCTAAGCGTAATGGTATCTCTACATCATTTCTGTCCCTTCCTTGTACAGTGAACATATGCGACATTTTGCTGTCTCATGCATGGTTCCTTGTGACAGACCATTGAGTGAACAGTTTTAAGTGCATAGATCAAGTGTCAAAATAGTAGTCCTTCTAAGAATAGTTAGGAAAACCGTCAAGGAGTCAGATAATTAAATGTTCTGAATATTTACATTATATATTTTCCCTATTTTATACTGGTCCGTGTACTACTGAAATAAACTGCATCAATTTGAAGATTTATACAATTGGTCTGCCTCCAGTTCTCTAGCATCCAGCTTCATTTTAGGGTTTGGATCTCCCCTCATGGAGCAGGTTTTTGCAAAAAGTTCTTGCACAATCAACATAATGCCAGCCTATAAGCTTCAGTTTCTTTCCCTTTTGCCCTCCTTTGGATACAGATATCCCATACAAGCAGTTGGTGGATTGGGAGACTTGAATGCACAAAAGAGACATTTGTTTACTTAGTCTCTTGATATTAACCTGTGGGCTGACACATTCGGCTATGGCAGTTTTTGTCTTGAAATACTCGCCACTGCACTCATAACCCACTTATGAGATATCATCCTCATACCCGTGGAAGTGATTTAATCCATTTGTTATGGTGAGCACGGTTAATTTACTGCCATTCAGAACAAACAATTCATTCCTCACAGCCAGAAGATCAGGATGGGTGATTTAAATATTTCACCTGATTCTGAGGATTACTCACAAAGCAGCTGTGTGGACAAAGGAACATTAGTAACTTCTGATCCTCAAATCACTTATATCTGAATATATAAAGCCCACGCCCCCAGGATGACTCCTTCTTTTCACCTAACTTTGTACTCTCCCTTGAGGCATCTACACATCTGGTTAATGGTCTTCAGCGAATCCATATTTTCTGCTATATAAGGATAGAACAGATGGCTTGGACTACAAGTACA
Source organism: Rattus rattus (assembly GCF_011064425.1). Taxonomy (NCBI): domain Eukaryota; kingdom Metazoa; phylum Chordata; class Mammalia; order Rodentia; family Muridae; genus Rattus; species Rattus rattus. The sequence goes on from NC_046172.1 coordinate 90,544,574, forward strand.
AATTGAGAATGAACTTCAACCTTATGAGCTATATCTCTTTCCTACCTCAAAAATCTAAATTACCTCACTCCAAGGAGTCTTTATACTCAAATGTTCTAAATATCCTGCCATACCTTCATTCTTTTTTCTGTCTTTTTTATTGGATATTTTCTTTACTTAGATTTCAAATTACCTGATTTCCCTTCTAGAGTTCCCCTATCCCTCCTCCCCTACCCTACCTCTATTGGGTAGGGTTCTCCTACCCAATGAACCACTCCCTCCCATCTCCACATCCTGGCTTTCCCCTGCATGGGGAAATGGAACCTTCATAAGGTCAAGGACCTCTTCTCTCACTGAAGCCCAATAAGGCCATCCACTGCTACATATGTGGCTGGTGCTATGCGTCTGTCCATGTGTACTCTTTAGTTAGTGGTTTGTCTCTGGGAGTTCTGAGTGTTCTGGTTAGTTGATATTGTTCTTTCTCTGGGGTTGAAAACCATTTCAGATCCTTCAGTTCTTTCTATAACTTCTCCATTAGGGAACCCATTCTCAGTTCCATGGTTGGCTGTGAGCATCTGCTTCTGTACGAGTGTTATTCCTTTCTCCTGGTTTCGGGCAACATCCTCTAATCCTCCCCTCTGCTTCTTTATGGGTGCCCTCCCCATCCCTCCCCCATTGCTTCCATCCCCCAACAATCTAGTTCACATTGGGGTTCAGTCCTAGCAGGACCCAGGGTTTCACCTTCCACTGGTGATCTTACTAGGATATTCATTGCCACCTATGAGGTCAGAGTCCAGGGTCAGTCTAATGAGATAGTCTTTTAGGTAGTGGCTTGGTCCCTGGAAGCTCTGGTTGCTTGGCATTGTTGTTCATATGGGGTCCTAGCCCCTTCAAGCTCTTTCCAAGTTCTTTCTGATTCTTCTAACGGGGTCCTATTCTCAGTCAGTGGTTTGCTGCCGGCATTCGCTCTGTATTTGCTGTATTCTGGTTGTGTCTCCCAGGGAGAGATTCGACCCTGCTACTGTCGGTCTGCACTTCTTTTGCTTCATCCATCTTGTCTAATTGGGTTGCTGTATATGTATGGGCCACTTGTGGGGCAGGCTCTGAAGGGGTGTTCCTTCTGTGTCTGTTTTAATCTTTGCCTCTCTATTCCCTGCCAAGAGTATTCTTGTTCCCCTTTTAAAGAAGGAGTGAAGCATTCACATTTTGATCATCAGTCTTGAGTTTCATTTGTTCTATGCATCTAGGGTAGGGTAGGGTTCAAGCATTTGGGCTAAAAGCCACTTATCAATGAGTGCATACCATGTGTGTTTTTCTGTGATTGGGTTACCTCACTCAGGATGATATTTTCCAGTTCCAACCATTTGCCTACGAATTTCATAAAGTCATTGTTTTTTGATAGCTGAGTAATATTCCATTGTGTAGATGTACCACATTTTCTGTATCCATTCCTCTGTTGAAGGGCATCTGGGTTCTTTCCAGATTCTGGCTATTATAAATAAGGCTGCGATGAACATAGTGGAGCACTTGTCTTTTTTATATGTTTGGGCATCTTTTGGGTATATGCCCAAGAGAGGTATAGCTGGATCCTCAGGCAGTTCAATGTCCAATTTTCTGAGGAACCTCCAGACTGATTTCCAGAATGGTTGTACCAGTCTGCAATCCCACCAACAGTGGAGGAGTGTCTCTTTTCCTAATCCTCACCAGCATCTGCTGTCACCTGAGTTTTTGATCTTAGCCATTCTCACTGGTGTGAGGTGAAATCTCAGGCTTGTTTTGATTTGCATTTCCTTATGACTAAAGATGTTGAACATTCTTTAGGTGTTTCAGCCATTCGCATTCCTCAGCTGTGAATTTTGTTTAGCTCTGAACCCCATTTTTAATAGGGTTATTTTTGTTCCCGCGGGTCTAACTTGAGTTCTTGTATATTTTGGATATAAGGCCTCTATATCTGTTGTAGGATTGGTAAAGATCTTTTTCCAATCTGTTGGTTGCCGTTTTGTCCTAACCACAGTATCCTTTGCCTTACAGAAGCTTTGCAGTTTTATGAGATCCCATTTGTCGATTTTGATCTTAGAGCATAAGCCATTGGTGTTTTGTTCAGGAAATTTTTTTTCCAGTGCCCATGTGTTCCAGATGCTTCCCTAGTTTTTCTTCTATTAGTTTGAGGTATCTGGTTTGATGTGTGGAGGTCCTTGATCCACTTGGACTTAAGCTTTGTACAGGTGATAAGCATGGAAAGATCTGCATTTTCTACATGTTGACCTCCAGTTGAACCAGCACCATTTGCTGAAAATGCTATCTTTTTCCATTGATGGTTTTTGCCTTTGTCAAAAAATCAATGACCATAGGTGTGTGGGTTCATTTCTGTCTTCAATTCTTATTCCCATTGGTCTATCTGTCTGTCTCTTTGTACCAATACCATGCAGTTTTTATCACTATTGCTCTGTAATACTGCTTGAGTTCAGGGATAGTGATTCCTCTGGAAGTTCTTTTATTGTTGAGGATAGTTTTAGCTATCCTGGGTTTTTTGTTATTCCAGATGAATTTGCAAATTGTTCTGTCTAACTCTTGAAGAATTGAATTGGTATTTTGATGGGGATTGCATTGAATCTGTAGATCGCTTTTGGTAAAATGGCCATTTTTACTATATTAATCCTGCCAATCCATGAGCATGGGAGATCTTTCCATCTTCTGAGGTCTTCTTCAATTTCTTTCTTCAGAGTCTTGAAGTTCTTTTTGTACAGATCTTTTACTTGCTTGGTTAAAGTCACACCGAGGTACTTTTATTATTTGGATCTATTATGAAGGGTGTCGTTTCCTAATTTCTTCTCGGCTTTTTTCTTTTTGTGTAGAGGAAGGCTACTGATTTATTTGAGTTAATTTTATACCCAGCCACTTTGTTGAAGTTGTTTATCAGCTTTTAGTAGTTTTCAGGAAATTTTGGGATCACTTAAATATACTATCATATCATCTGCAAATAGTGATATTTTGACTTCTTTTTTGATCTGTACCCCTTGACCTCCTTTTGTTGTCTGATTGCTCTGGCTAGAACTTCAAGAACTATATTGAATAAGTAGGGAGAGAGTGGGCAGCCTTGTCTAGTCCCTGATTTTAGTGGGATTGCTTCAAGTTTCTCTCCATTTAGTTTAATGTTAGCCACTGGTTTGCTGTATATGGCTTTTACTATGTTTAGGTATGGGCCTTGGATTCCTATTCTTTCCAGGACTTTTATCATGAAGGGGGGTTGAATTTTGTCAAATGCTTTTTCTCAGCATCTAATGAAATGATCATGTGGTTTTGTTCTTTCAGTTTGTTTATATAATAGATCACGTTGATGGTTTTCCGTATATTAAACCATCCCTGCATGCCTGGGATGAAGCCTACTTGATCATGGAGGATGATTGTTTTGATGTGCTCTTGGATTCGGTTTGCCAGAATTTTATTGAGTATTTTTGCGTCGATATTCATAAGGGAAATTGGTGTGAAGTTCTCTTTCTTTGTTGGGTCTTTGTGTGATTTAGGTATAAGAGTAATTGTGGCTTCATAGAAGGAGTTCGGTAGTGCTCCATCTGTTTCAATTTTGTGGAATAGTTTGGATAATATTGGTATGAGGTCTTCTATGAAGGTCTGATAGAATTCTGCACTAAACCCGTCTGGACCTGGGCTCTTTTTGGTTGGGAGTCCTTTAATGACTGCTTCTATTTCCTTAGGAGTTATGGGGTTGTTTAACTGGTTTATCTGTTCCTGATTTAACTTCGGTACCTGGTATCTGTCTAGGAAATTGTCCATTTCCTGCAGATTTTCAAGTTTTGTTGAATATAGGCTTTTTATAGTAAGATTTGATGATTTTTTTTGAATTTCTCTGAATCTGTAGTTATGTCTCCTTTCATTTCTGATTTTGTTAATTTGACACTCTGTGTCCTCTCGTTAGTCTGGCTAAGGGTTTATCTATCTTGTTGATTTTCACAAAGAACCAACTTTTGGTTCTGTTGATTCTTTCTATGGTACTTTTTGTTTCTACTTGGTTGATTTCAGCTCTGAGTTTCATTATTTCCTGCCTTCTACTCCTCCTGGGTGTATTTGCTTCTTTTTGTTCTAGAGCTTTTAGGTGTGCTGTCAAGTTGCTGACATATGCTCTTTCCTGTTTTTTCTGCAGGCATTTAGCGCCATGAGTTTTCCTCTTAGCACAGCTTTCATTGTGTCCCATAAGTTTGGGTATGTTGCAATTCTTCATTTTCATTAAATTCTAAAAAGTCTTTAATTTCTTTCTTTATTTCTTCCTTGACCAGGTTATCATTGAGTAGAGCATTGTTCAATTTCCACGCATATGTGGGCATTCTTCCCTTATTGTTATTGAAGACCAGCTTTAGGCCTTGGTGACCTGATAGCACGCATGGGATTATTTCTATCTTTCTGTACCTGTTGAGGCCTGTTTTTTGACCAATTATATGGTCAATTTTGGAGAAAGTACCATGAGGAGCTGAAGAAGAAGGTATATCCTTTTTTTAGGGTAGAACGCTTCTATAAATATCCGTTAAGTCCATTTGGCTCATGACTTCTCTTAGTCTGTTCACGCTCTCTGTTTAATTTCTGTTTCCATGATCTGTCCATTGATGAGAGTGGGGTTGAAATCTCCTACTATTATTGTGTGAGGTGCAATGTGTGTTTTGAGCTTTAGTAAGGTTTCTTTTACGTATGTAGGTGCCCTTGTATTTGGGGCATAGATATTTAGGATTGAGAGTTCATCTTGGTGGATTTTTCCTTTGATAAATATAAAGTGTCCTTCCTTATCTTTTTTGGATGACTTTAGTTGAAAAAAATTGACTTTTATTTGATATTAGGAATGGCTACTCCAGCTTGCTTCTTTGACCATTTGCTTGAAAGTTGTTTCCCAGCCTTTTCATTCTGAGGTGCAGTGTCTGTCTTTGTCTCTGAGGTGTGTTTCCTGTAGGCAGCAGAATGCAGGGGTCCTCGTTGCATATCCAGTTTGTTAATCTATGTCTTTTTTATTGGGGGAGTTGAGGCCATTTTTGAGAGATATTAAAGAATAGTGATTATAGCTTCCTGTCTTTTTGTTGTTAGAGGTGCAATTATGCTTGTGTGTCTCTCTTCTTTGGTTTCGTTGCAAGGAGATTACTTTCTTGCTTTTTCTAGGGTGTCGTTTTCTTCCTTCTGTTGGAGTTTTCCATGTATTATCCTTTGTAGGGATGAATTTGTTGAAAGATATTGTGTAAATTTGGTTTTGTCTTGAACTATCTTAGTTTTTCCATTATGTTAATTGGGAGTTTTGCTAAATAACATAGCCTGGGTTGGCATTTGTGTTCTCTTAGGGTCTGTATGACATCTACCCAGGATCTTCTGGATTTCACAGTCTCTGGTGAGAAGTCTGGTGTAGTTCTGATAGGTCTGCCTTTTTATGTTACTTAACCCTTTTCCCTTACTGCTTTTAATATTCTTTCTTTGTTTTGTGCGTTTGTTATTTTGACTATTATGTGACAGGGGGAATTTCTTTTCTTGTCCAATCTATTTGGAGTTCCGTATGTTCTGCTTCTTGTATGTTTATGGGCATCTCTTTCTTTAGGTTATGGAAGTTTTCTATAATTTTGTTGAAGATATTTACTGGCCCTTTAAGTTGGTAATCTTCACTCTCTTCTCTACCTATTATCCTTAGGTTTGATCTTCTCATTGTGTCCTGGGTTTCCTGGATGTTTTGGGCTAGGAGCTTTTTGCATTTTACATTTTCGTTGACAGTTGTGTCAATGTTTTCTATGGTATCTTCTGCCCCTGAGATTCTCTCTTCTGTCTCTTGTATTCTGTTGGTGATGCTTGCATCTCTGACTCCTGCCTGATCTCTTCCCTAGGTTTTTTATCTCCAGGGTTGTCTTCCTTTGTGCTTTATTTATCATTTCTATTTCAATTTTTAAATCCTGGACTGTTTTGTTCTATTTCTTTACATGTTTGGTTGTATTTTTCTATAATTCATTAAGGGATTTTTGTGTTTCTTCTTTAAGGGTTTCTACTTTTTTTACTTGTGTTATCCTGTATTTCTTTAAGGGACTTTATGTCCTTCTTAAAGTCCTCTATCATCATCATAAAATGTGATTTTAAATCTAAATCTTGCTTTTCCAGTGTGTTTGGATATCCGGTATTTGCTTTGGTGGGAGAACTAGGCTCTGATGATGCCAAGTAGTCTTAGTTTCTGTTGCTTAGGTTCCTCCGCTTGCCTCTAGCCTTCAAGTTGTCTCTGGTGTTAGCATGTCTGACAGTGGCTTTCCCCTCCTGTAGCCTTGTGTGTCAGCACTCCTGTAGACCAGTTTTCTTTCAGCTGGATCTGGGGATAGGAAGCTCTTCTCTCAGGTGTAGGTACTCCTTGCTTTCAGCTCTCGATGCATGCAGAAACCTGAAGGGTCCTGCCCTGACTGCTCTTAGGTCCCTGGTCCCAGGGGGCACAGATGGCACTATGTGATTTCCTCTTGGGTCAGGAATGTGGAGAGAAAGTAGTCACGTACTTTGAGTTCTCAGGAGTGTCCATAGTTCTGAGGGTGCAGCTCTCTCTGCCAAGGAATTTGGGTCTGATTGCACTGTCTTTGAATCATAACTTCTAGAAGCATGATTCTTTCATGGTCAACTTGACACTGTGAAAGAGACATGTTTCCTAGAAGTCTTAAATGATTTCTTCATCTTTCTATTAAACTAAAGAGCAAAATTTTAGGTTTTTGAAGATGTAGGAATTAAGTTGTTGGTATAGAATTCTGTAATCATCACCTTCCATTTTTTAAAATTTTTTCAAGTTACATATTTTATTTATTGATTATTTATTTATTTATTCATGATACAGTGTATGCTTAAAAATATTGTACCAGTGAGCTACATCCCTTTCTCAACACACTTGGATTGCTTACGAAGATGATGCAATAAACAGTATATCATCATTTTAAATTACTTTTCTGGTTGATAAACTTCGTATTTTAGCAGTAATCACAGCATGGAAAGTCATGCATTGTCTTGCATTTAATGGTGAAAGCTCTTCATTTCTTCTTTAATCGAATCACCAATATTCTTATTTTTCTAAAGATTAAGTAAGTCCTGTAAACTTGAAAACATTTGGGTTTTGTAATTTTGTTTCAGTATTTACTGTATCTGTCATAGATAACTTTATAAAGGGGAGAGGTTTATTCATGCTTTTGTGTCTGTATCAGCTCAGTTCTGGTGGGGGTTGTATCCTGTTACGTCTGCCACAGTTGTCACATCTGATCTAATGGGACCAAGCTTACTCCTTGTAGAGCAATCTTCTTACTAGAGTTACTAAGGTGACATGAAAAAACACCTTTTAATCCTAATGACATTAGGACCTTACAGTAGGCCCTACCCTTAAAGCTCCACTCCCTTACGATATTGTCATTCTGGACATCATGTCTAAACACATCAATGGGGAAGGCAGGCTGTATTGGATTCGTAGTTCTTAGTTTTCTTTTCTTTTTTTTTTCATTTTTTCATTACTTTTTTATTTTTATATGCCATATATACATTTTTTTATTAACTTGAGTATTTCTTATATACATTTCGAGTATTATTCCCTTTCCCGGTTTACGGGCAAACATCCCCCTTCCTTATGGGTGTTCCTCCCCACCTTCCCCATTGCCGCCCTCCCCCAACAGTCTAGTTCACTGGGGTTCAGTCTTAGCAGGACCCAGGGCTTCCCCCTTCCACTGGTGCTCTTACTAGGATATTCATTGCTACCTATGAGGTCAGAGTCCAAGGTCAGTCCATGTATAGTCTTTAGGTAGTGGCTTAGTCCCTGGAAGCTCTGGTTGCTTGGTATTGTTGTACATATGGGGTCTCGAGCCCCTTCAAGCTCTTCCAGTTCTTTCTCTGATTCCTTCAACGGGGGTCCTATTCTCAGTTCAGTGGTTTGCTGCTGGCATTCGCCTCTGTATTTGCTGTATTCTGGCTGTGTCTCTCAGGAGCGATCTACATCCGGCTCCTGGTTGAATTAGGAAAAGCTGGAGGAAGCTGAGGAGGGCAACCCTGTAGGAGGACCAGCAGTCTCAATTGACCTGGACCCCTGAGATCTCTCAGACACTGGATCACCAACCAGGCAGAGAACTCCCCGGTCTGGGTTCAGTCAGAGAAGATGCACCAAACCCTCAAGAGACTGGAGACTCCAGGAACTTTAGAGATCTAATGGAGTGATTAGGGTGGGGACATCCTTGTGGAGACCAGGGGCGGGGATGAGGTATGGGATATGGCGATCTGGAATGTAAAAATAAATAAATAAATTGTATTGTCTTTACACAATGGAGTGCTACTCAGCTATTAAAAACATTGACTACATGATATTCTTAGGCAAATGGATGGAACTAGAAAATATTCTGAGTGATGTAACCCAGTCACAAAAGAACACACATGGTATGCACTCACTGACAAGTGGATATTAGCCCAAAAGCTTGGAATACCTATGAAAAAATTCACAGATCATATAAAGCTCAAGAAGAAGAAAGACCACAATGTGGATGCTTCATTCCTTCTTAGAAGGGAGAACAAAATATTCACGGGAGGAAATACAGGATAAAGAGTAAAGCAGGGACTGAAGAAAAGGTCATCCAGAGACTGCCCCACCTGGGGATCCATCCCATATGCAGCCACCAAACCCAGTTACTATTGCTGATGCCAAGAAGTGCTTGCTGACAGTAGCTTTATATGGATGTCTTCTCAGAGGCTCTGCCAGAGCCTTACTGATTCAGATGAAGATGCTTGCAGCTAATCATCAGACTAAGCACAGAGACCCCAATGGGGGAGTTAGAGAAAGGACTGAAGGCGCTGAAGGGGTTTGCAACACCATAAGAAGAACAACAATATCAACCAATGAGACCCCACCAGAGCTCCCAGGGACTAAACCACCAACCAATGAGTATACATGGAGGGATCCATGGCTCCAACCACATATGTAGCAGAGGATGGCCTTGTCCAGAATCAATAGGAGGAAAAGCCCTTGGTCTTGGGAAGGCTATTTCCCTGATGTAGGAGAATGCCAGGGTGTTCAGGTGGGAGTGTGTGGGTGGGAGTGAGAGCATCCTCATAGAAGCAGGGGGAGCAGGAGAGGGTATGGGAGAGGGGAGAGAGGGGAGAGAGGGGAGAGAGGGGATAATGTTTGAAATGTAAATACATAAAATATCCAAGAAAAATAAAATTAGAATATCTGTATTGTTATATAATAATTATGGTGGATCAAAGATCATTAAAAATTAACAGTAAAACAAATAAAACATAAAATTAAAAAGGTGGTGCAGCTTTGATTATCTACAAATACCGTGCCTGCACTAAAGCTTTTTATTATAGCATTCTTTGACCCTTCTTTTGTGTTAGAAGACTGGTGCTTTGATAAGGAAGGATTTTAATATTTTAAAAATTAGGGAGAAAAATTTAAATCAGAAATCGAATTTATTTTTCTGACTATCTAAAACAGACCATACATTTTCTGAATGTTGTTGTGTATGATGTGGGGGAAATATGTGATTATGATCTCTAGGCTAAATATTATCCAGAAGGCATATAGAGCAATTTAATTTGCTTCAGCGGTTTGAAGTTTGAATTAGATAAGAATTTTAAGAGGCAGTTAGAGTAGAAAGTGCTCTGTCTCCATCTGAACTACTAGCTGTTCAGTGCTTTGTGTGCTGTGCCCAAAAGTCAAGGTGTGTCTTCCTTCTGAGTGTGAGCTTTTCGCTTCTGCTTGACTTTACGTGAATGGTCCTAAGTTTAGAGTTTAATTCACCGATGCTGACCATTTGCAGTGCTTTCTTTTCAGATAGTTTTGCCAAAAGAAGGTGGGGCAACATAGAGCTGATAAATCTTAGAAAATATAATGAACACTTCTATTTTCTGATCAGTTGGTAAATAATTCTTTGAAATAATTTAGTTGACATACAGCATCAATACAAAAATTGAACATTAATCTAATATTAGATTAGATTAATGAGGCCTCTCTGCAAAAATTTTTCTTTAAGTTTTTAAAATTAGCCTTGAATAATGTCAACTTATACCTGAAAGGTTTCAGGTTTGGACCTCAAGGGGACACTGTGATGGACCATCTTATTTGAAATTTTAAAATTTACGCTGGGGTTTCTTTCCATAGCACTGGCTGCCTCGAGGTCACAGAGACATGCATGCTTCTGCCTTCTGAATGCAGGGATTAAAGGCATGCACCACCGTGCCCAGCTCAAGGACTCTTTCCTTTCTTTGTTTCTTTCTTTCTTCCTGTTCTTCTGTTTGTGTCTGTCTTGCCTCCTCCCTCCCTCCCTCCCTCCCTCCCTCCCTCCTCCCTTTCTTTTTGAATAGATTTATTAGAAGAGATTAATGTCAACGCAAGACAGTAGCATGGTAGGAGCTCTGAGAAGGATCAGGTTCCTGTGGAAGAGTGGGTGTTCCTTATGGGTTGTTTTAGTCAAGCTTTCTATTGCTGAGATGAACCACTAAAACAAAAGCAACTTGGGTAGGAAAGGCTTTGTTTTGGTTATTTTTCCACATCACTTTTCTGCATCAAGGCAGGAACTCAAAACAAGGCAGGGACTTGGAGGCAGGAGCCAATGCAGAGGCCATAAAGAGTGCTGCTAACTGGCTTGCTCCTCATGGCACACTTCATTTCTCCACCTGTGGCTCCGAGCTGAAGGGCAAGGGATGTGGGCCGATTGGGACTTTTCTCTATTGGAGGTGAGAAGAAGACTGGGAATTCGTATAGCTGAAGGGATTCTTGCTGACTGTTGAAGCTGTCTTAAAGTCCTGGGATAGAACATAGTTTAGGTTTGAAAAAGAAAAAAAGTAACTCAAGGGGATAGCATGTAGGATGGGCTCTAAGGGATAGATTAAAGTCAGTAAAAAAGCCAGTGGGTGAACATAAACTTAACCATTTGGTAGACTGAGAATTCTGCATTTTTCATGATCTAGAACTCTGGCCTGGAGGAAGTGCATATGGAGGCACAGTAGGTTTTTCCATGGAAGAAACAGTGTCTGGTGAAGGCTTGCAGCCCTTCAGGTGCCTGGCTGTGTGGAGGTGAAGAACAGCCAGAAGGGAGTGCCCCAATCTCCAGACCAGTGGTATAGGAGTGGTATACCAGTGGTATAGGAAATCGGGGTTCCTCCAAAGAAAGAGGACTTGAGTGTCACCTGGAGAAGTTAGGCTTGATCAGTGTAGCAAATTTCACTTGGAAGGAAAGCTGTGTGAAGCCTTTTGTTATCTCAGGGAGAAGTTGTGTAATTGAAATGGAGGTACTGTACAAGATGGTGTGCCATGTTTATCAATATCCACAACATTTCCATGTTCCTAGCTATTTGCCTATTGTGTCTCTCTCTTTCCTAGTGTCTTCAATTGTATTCTATTCCATAAATTCTTCTATTTCTATAACTCATACAAAGGTCAATACTTTTATTAATATTTTCAAAACACAAAGTTGCATTTTATTGAAAAAAAAACTGTGACCTTTGTTAATTAATCCCATCAAAAACAGGGAAATTATATATCTAGATTCCATTGGCATTTCTTCTAACTGAATAAACTTAAATGTTAAATCCTATGTGACAAAAAGTGAACTTATTCTGCTTCTTGACCTGGTTAATTTTTCATAATTTGCTTATGATTGCTTTTTTTTTTAAAAAAAACTTCTCTCCAACCCTATTGTTTTTTTTAAAATTGAATATTACTATGTATGTCTGTCTGACCTGGACCTCACTATGTAGACCCAGCTTTGACTTCACAGAGATACACCTGCTTCTGCCTCTTGAGTGTTGGGATTAAAGGCATGTGCCACTGCACGGGCTTATTATTAGTAGTAATGTCATCTTCCCTTTAATACCCCTGATGTTTACCCCCTTCTCTCTCCTCTGCTCTTTTTCCCTGTGCTCGTTTACCCTTTTTTTTTCTGTTCCTTTATCATCCTTCCTTCCCTGGTCTCTGTCCTCTTTTCACTCTCTCCTTCCCTCTGCCCCGCCTATCTCTCTTCTCCTCCCCATTTTGTTTCTTTCTTCAGACTCCAGAAGTAAGTTAAGTCACTCAGAATTTCATTTCTCCCAAATATATGCTAATTCAATGAGAAACTCCTACTCTCCAGTTTTCCTAATCAAGACCTTATACTAAAATCTCTACAGACTTCATCAACATCTCCTGAATATTTTATAACCTTTAGATCTAAATTATTAGGACCTTCAATTTTTTTCTTTTTTAATAACAAGATCCTCCCAAGGGCACCAGTTCTCTTTAACTTACATTGAAACATTTACCTGAAAATTATTTTCTGCTTGGAAATTCTCATTCTCCTAGATTTTATTCAGTCCTCGTCTTTTAATGAAAGGAATTCTATGATGGTTCTCCCAGTGAAGACCAAGCTAAGCCTTTCTTCTTCTGTTCTCTCTCTCTCTCTCTCTCTCTCTCTCTCTCTCTCTCTCTCTCAACCATCTCAATAATCAGATCTTATATATTGCTATTAGTCATTAGAACATTTTTGGCTCTTAACACCTTTATTGAAAAAAGGAGTCTGCAAGCATCAGGGATGAGGTCAAATTCTGATGTTTTTATGGGGTAATTTTTTTTTTTATTAACTTGAGTATTTCTTATTTACATTTCGAGTGTTATTCTCTTTCCCGGTTTCCGGGCCAACATCCCCCTAACCCCTCCCCCTCCCTTCTTTATGGGTGTTCCCCTCCCCATCCTCCCCCTATTGCCACCCTCCCCCCAACAATCACGTTCACTGGGGGTTCAGTCTTAGCAGGACCCAGGGCTTCCCCTTCCACTGGTGCTCTTACTAGGATATTCATTGCTACCTATGAGGTTGGAGCCCAGGGTCAGTCCATGTATAGTCTTTGGGTAGTGGCTTAGTTCCTGGAAGCTCTGGTTGCTTGGCATTGTTGTTCATATGGGGGCTCGAGCCCCTTCAAGCTCTTCCAGTTCTTTCTCTGATTCCTTCAACGGGGGTCCTATTCTCAATTCAGTGGTTTGCTGTTTTGCCAGAATTTTATTGAGTACTTTTGCGTCGATATTCATAAGGGAAATTGGTCTGAAGTTCTCTTTCTTTGTTGGGTATTTGTGTGGTTTAGGTATAAGAGTAATTGTGGCTTCATAGAAGGAATTCGGTAGTACTCCATCTGTTTCAATTTTGTGGAATAGTTTGGATAATATTGGTATGAGGTCTTCTATGAAGGTCTGATAGAATTCTGCACTAAACCCGTCTGGACCTGGGCTCTTTTTGGTTGGGAGACCTTTAATGACTGCTTCTATTTCCTTAGGAGTTATGGGGTTGTTTAACTGGTTTATCTGTTCCTGATTTAACTTCGGTACCTGGTATCTCTCTAGGAAATTGTCCATTTCCTGCAGATTTTCAAGTTTTGTTGAATATAGGCTTTTATAGTAAGATCTGATGATTTTTTGAATTTCCTCTGAATCTGTAGTTATGTCTCCTTTTTCATTTCTGATTTTGTTAATTTGGACGCACTCTCTGTGTCCTCTCATTAGTCTGGCTAAGGGTTTATCTATCTTGTTGATTTTCTCAAAGAACCAACTTTTGGTTCTGTTGATTCTTTCTATGGTCTTTTTTGTTTCTACTTGGCTGATTTCAGCTCTGAGTTTGATTATTTCCTGTGTTCTACTCCTCCTGGGTGTATTTGCTTCTTTTTGTTCTAGAGCTTTTAGGTGTGCTGTCAAGCTGCTGACATATGCTCTCTCCTGTTTCTTTCTGCAGGCACTCAGAGATATGAGTTTTCCTCTTAGCACAGCTTTCATTGTGTCCCATAAGTTTGGGTATGTTGTACCTTCATTTTCATTAAATTCTAAAAAGTCTTTAATTTCTTTCTTTATTTCTTCCTTGACCAGGTTATCATTGAGTAGAGCATTGTTCAACTTCCACGTATATGTGGGTGTTCTTCCCTTATTGTTATTGAAGACCAGCTTTAGGCCGTGGTGGCCTGATAGCACGCATGGGATTATTTCTCTCTTTCTGTACCTGTTGAGGCCCGTTTTTTGACCAATTATATGGTCAATTTTGGAGAAAGTACCATGAGGAGCTGAGAAGAAGGTATATCCTTTTGCTTTAGGATAGAATGTTCTATAAATATCCGTTAAGTCCATTTGGCTCATGACTTCTCTTAGTCTGTCTACGTCTCTGTTTAATTTCTGTTTCCATGATCTGTCCATTGATGAGAGTGGGGTGTTGAAATCTCCTACTATTATTGTGTGAGGTGCAATGTGTGTTTTGAGCTTTAGTAAGGTTTCTTTTACTTATGTAGATGCCCTTGTATTTGTGGCATAGATATTTAGGATTGAGAGTTCATCTTGGTGGATTTTTCCTTTGACGAATATGAAGTGTCCTTCCTTATCTTTTTTGATGACTTTTAGTTGAAAATTGATTTTATTTGATATTAGAATGGCTACTCCAGCTTGCTTCTTCTTACCATTTGCTTGGAAATTTGTTTCCCAGCCTTTCACTCTGAGGTAGTGTCTGTCTTTGTCTCTGAGGTGTGTTTCCTGTAGGCAGCAGAATGCAGGGTCCTCGTTGCGTATCCAGTTTGTTAATCTATGTCTTTTTATTGGGGAGTTGAGGCCATTGATGTTGAGAGATATTAAGGAATAGTGATTATTGCTTCCTGTTATATTCATATTTGGATATGAGGTTATGTTTGTGTGCTTTTCTTCTCTTTGTTTTGTTGCCAAGACGATTAGTTTCTTGCTTCTTCTAGGGTATAGCTTGCCTCCTTATGTTGGGCTTTACCATTTATTATCCTTTGTAGCGCTGGATTTGTAGAAAGATATTGTGTAAATTTGGTTTTGTTATGGAATATCTTGGTTTCTCCATCTATGTTAATTGAGAGTTTTGCAGGATACAGTAACCTGGGCTGGCATTTGTGTTCTCTTAGGGTCTGTATGACATCTGTCCAGGATCTTCTGGCTTTCATAGTTTCTGGCGAAAAGTCTGGTGTAATTCTGATAGGTCTGCCTTTATATGTTACTTGACCTTTTTCCCTTACTGCTTTTAATATTTTTTCTTTATTTTGTGCGTTTGGCGTTTTGACTATTATGTGCTGGGAGGAGTTTCTTTTCTGGTCCAATCTATTTGGAGTTCTGTAGGCTTCTTGCATGCTTATGGGTATCTCTTTCTTTAGGTTAGGGAAGTTTTCTTCTATGATTTTTTTGAAGATATTTACTGGTCCTTTGAGCTGGGAGTCTTCACTCTCTTCTATACCTATTATTCTTAGGTTTGATCTTCTCATTGAGTCCTGGATTTCCTGTATGTTTTGGACCAGTAGCTTTTTCCGCTTTACATTATCTTTGACTGTTGAGTCGATGATTTCTATGGAATCTTCTGCTCCTGAGATTCTCTCTTCTATCTCTTGTATTCGTTCCTTGTGTCTTCCTTTGGTTTTCTATATCCAGGGTTGTTTCCCTGTGTCCTTTCTTGATTGCTTCTATTTCCATTTTTAATTCCTTCAACTGTTTGATTGTGTTTTCCTGGAATTCTTTCAGGGATTTTTGTGATTCCTCTCTATAGACTTCTACTTGTTTATTTATGTTTTCCTGCCTTTCTCTAAGGGAGTTCTTCATGTCTTTCTTGAAGTCCTCCAGCATCATGATCAAATATCATTTTGAAACTAGATCTTGCTTTTCTGTTGTGTTTTGATATTCCATGTTTGCTTTGGTGGGAGAATTGGGCTCTGATGATGCCATGTAGTCTTGGTTTCTGTTGCTTGGGTTCCTGTGCTTGCCTCTCGCCATCAGATTATCTCTAGTGTTACTTTGTTCTGCTAATTCTGACAGTGGCTAGACTGTCCTATAAGCCTGTGTGTCAGGAGTGCTGTAGACCTGTTTTCCTGTTTTCTTTCAGCCAGTTATGGGAACAGAGTGTTCTGCTTTCGGGCGTGTAGTTTTTCCTATCTACAGGTTTTCAGCTGTTCCTGTGGGCCTGTGCCCTGAGTTCTCCAGGCAGGTCGCTTGGAGCAGAAAAGTTCATCTTACCTGTGGTCCCGAGGCTCAAGTTTGCTCGTGGGGTGTTGCTTAAAGATATAGAATTCAAATTTTGCCTGGCGTGTGCACTCCGCCCCATCACCTGCAGCAGAACCTGGGACCTGGTACATCAGTAAAAGTCTGAGATACAAAGGACTCCAGGGTCTGCTGCTCCAGTCAATCAGAACTCGTGCTTCAAGGCGAAACATTTCCTCCCAAATGTGAAACACGGTGCTTCGGAGCCGGGCGGCCAAACCTTGAGCTGGTCCGGCTGCAGAGGCACTTGCTGGTCAGAGGATGTGGGTCAGAAGTGGACTTCCTGCCGTGAGCCCCTTATGCGAGCACAGTGCTGAGTAAGCCCCATCCACTCTCAGCTTTACTTGGCTGTGTTCATGTTTTACATGAACAATGGCAATCTCTTAAGAAGTGCTGAGCTTCCCATAGAAAAGGTTTCTAACTGGATATGAACTGCGTGGGTGCTAAGTCTGGTATGAAGGGAGACACACAGAAATAGTTCTGTATACGCACGTCTTGGCAAAGACCGGGGTTGGAGACATAACACCTAAGGGGACATTGGTTACACCTATGATCTGTGCAAACTCTGGCTAAGGGGACCGTAGAGGTGACAGCAGTCTGGCTGCCTTGTGTGGTTGTCCCTCTGTCCCCTACAAAGAGAAAAACCCATGAAACAGAGAATGTGTCTTTACACCTCTTGCTCTCTAAGCTGGCACACGCGGCTTTCATTACTGGTTATGAGAATGCCTCATGGCCGTCCAGGGAGCCGAGGACCACATGCACACAGCCATGTGCCTGGGGCCACCAGGTGCCTTGCTGCAAGAACAAGGTCCTGACCTGGAAGGGTCTGGAAAGCACAGTCAAACTAAGGAGAAGCCACAGGGAAACCTGCAGCCGTGAGACAAGGCCAGCGACAGGCTGACCTGACGCAGAAGAAAGCCCCTTGTCTCGGGAACCCAAAGCTGAGGAGGAGGAGCTCATTTAGCGCTCGTCACTTAGCTTTAAAAAAAAATTAACCGAAGAGACAGAGCCTTTTCCTGTGGCTTGTTTCCTCTCGGAACTATGAGTTAGTTGGGCACCGGTGGTGACCATCCACTGTTAGGTCGAAGCATGAGGGCAGCGACCTTTCCGAGTTCGAATCACTGAGAGACAGGCCAAGAGAAACCTCGCGCACTTGAGCCAGGACTCGGGGTCCTTCCTTTACTTTCAGGCAGAAGAAACGGAATCATCATTCACTGGCGACAATCATCATAGGAGGCCTTTAGGGCAAAATTTAATAGCATGAAGAGGTTTACAAAAATAGATTGATGTTATTTTGAGAATAATACTGTAAATTTTTTTCTAATTCAGTTTTGATAAATTGTACCTAATACAAAAATTCCCCGAATTCAAACTTGATATAAAAAAGAGATAAAATGAACTCAGTTAGGTGACAGGTCTGGCAAAATAGAAGACTGAAGAAAATCCTACAAAGAGCCCTTGTTTTGTGTCCAGATGGAAAAGCTACTCTCCTCTGACAGCGTCTCCTCTTCAGTCAGCGGCCAAGAGCAGTCACAGATCTGGAGCTGACCCCACAGTACAGTCCCGGCAGATGGAGCCCTCTGTTGGATGACACCTGGCGAAGTCGCCTGGCTCCCAGATACTTGAAATGCCAGGCAGGTGTCTCTGTTCATCCTGGCCACATGTCCACGGGTCCACAGAAGGCAACTACAGGTGACAAGGGTACTGCTGGACCCAAGGCCCTGCTAGACATCTTTGCTGACTGAATTGGGCTTGAGTTCAACCCTCACACCTTTCTCACCTGTGAGATATTTTACTTTAGCTCTTGCTCGCTCATCTGCATCGAAATACCAAACGGTTATTGCGTACCTTGTGGCATATGCAGGCTGTACTTCATGAGGGTTACGCCGGTCAGACCAGAAAAACAGCAATCTATCAAACTTGGGTTCAATGTCAGCAAACTGGGCTTTGCCTTCTGGGAAAATTCGAAGAATACCTCCGCTCACCTTGGCGTCCCAGTCTTTATTTAGATAATATATACATGTCACGCATCTTCCGTCTCCATTTGGGTTATCGACGTGACGGACGTAGCCTGTCCCGTTGCCTGGGTAACAGGCGACCATGGCTTTCATTCGGCCGTTTATCCTGTAATCCTGTAGTTGCCCAGCTTCCCGCTGCAGTGGCGGATCAGGTCGTCCATGCTGCTCATGAGCAGGCCGATGGTCTCGCAGCCTGGCTCTTTGCCCTCGATCCAGGTGATCTTGTCGTCCCCCCCGATGTCCTTGGAAGAGTCACTCTTCTGGCTGACCAGCTGCCCGTCCGTGAACTTGCCGGTGTCGTGCAGGGCGCACACCTCGTCGCCGATTTGCTGCCCGGTCTTCTGCCCAGGAAGTCGTCCACCACGCAGATGCCGTGCTTGTCCATGCACGGCACGATGTACTCCAGCGCCAGCTTCAGCGCGGGCAGCGGCTTGGTCTGCCCGTTGGGCCGCAGCCCTCTGCTGGGACTCAGCGCCTTCCCCGGGCCGCCGCCCGCTGGGCACAGGCTGGCGCGCTCGGGGCCCAGAGACCTGCTAGGCGGAGGATCCTCCAAGCTGGGCTCTGCGGGCCGGGCCGCTCCCGGCCTGCGCCGCGTCCTCCGTGCCCGGTACGCGCGAGGCCCCGTGCTGTTGTCCCTCGCCGGGCCGCCGGGCGGCGCGCCTGCTCCGGGGCCCCACCGGGCAGGGGCGCGACGCGGGGCTGCGCTGGCCCGGTTGCGCGCCGGGGCCTTGCCGCCCTGGCACACCAGCTTGTGCTTCTTCCAGTCCTGGCGCTGTTGCTCCTTGCAGCAGT
Source organism: Rattus rattus (assembly GCF_011064425.1). Classification (NCBI taxonomy): domain Eukaryota; kingdom Metazoa; phylum Chordata; class Mammalia; order Rodentia; family Muridae; genus Rattus; species Rattus rattus. Next base: position 90,563,381 of record NC_046172.1, read on the forward strand.
AGAAGGAGCCTCGGCAGCGGCCACAGCGCAGCAGGTTCTCCATCTTCCCGCACAGCTCGCAGTACTCCCGGTCGTGCTCGCTGGCGCTCAGCACGCCGGCCCGCCGCTGTCTGGCCATGGCCAAGGCAGGGCGAGCCGCTGGCCGGGAGCCGGCGGAGGCGGGGCCGTCAGGGGCGCCGCCAGGGGCCGCCGCCAGCTGCAGGGGAGACCACCCGCGCCCTGGCCTCGCCTGCCTCGCCCGGGCCGCCTAGCGCCCCATCGCCTGGGAGAGCATGGCCTTCCAGGTGCACGGGCCCTGGGGAGGCCAGTAAGGTTTCTTTTATGTATGTAGGTGCCTTTGTATTTGGAGCATAGATATTTAGGATTGAGAGTTCATCTTGGTGGAGTTTTCCTTTGATGAATATGAAGTATCCTTCCTTATCTTTTTTGATGACTTTTAGTTGAAAATCGATTTTATTCAATATTAGAATGACTACTCCAGCTTGCTTCTTCAGACCACTTGCTTGGAAAGTTGTTTTCCAGCCTTTCACTCTGAGGTAGTGTCTGTCTTTGTCTCTGAGGTGTGTTTCTTGTATGCAGCAGAATGGAGGGTCCTCATTGCGTATCTAGTTTGTTAATCTATGTCTTTTTATTGGGGAGTTGAGTCCATTGACTTTGAGAGATATTAAGGAATAGTGCTTATTGCTTCCTGCTATATTCATATTTGGATGTGAGATTATGTTTGTGTGCTTTTCTTCTCTTTGTTTTGTTGCCAAGGCAATTAGTTTCTTGCTTTTTCTAGGGTATAGCTTGCCTCCTTATGTTGGGCTTTACCCTTTATTATCCTTTGTAAGGTTGGATTTGTAGAAAGATATTGTGTAAATTTGGTTTTGTTATGGAATATCTTGGTTTCTCCATCTATGTTAATTGAGAGTTTTGCTGGATACAGTAACCTAGGCTGGCATTTGTGTTCTCTTAGGGTCTGTATGACATCTATCCAGGATATTCTGGCTTTCGTAGTCTCTGGTGAGAAGTCTGGTGTGATTTTGATAGGTCTTCCTTTATATGTTACTTGACCTTTTCCCCTTACTGCTTTTAATATTCTTTGTTTTGTGCATTTGGTGTTTTGACTATTATGTGATGGGAGAAGTTTCTTTTCTGGTCCAATCTATTTGGAGTTCTGGAGGCTTCTTGTATGTTTATGGGCATTTCTTTCTTTAGGTTAGGGAAGTTTTCTTCTATGATTTTGTGGAAGATATTTACTCATCCTTTGAGCTGGGGATCTTCACTCTCTTCTATACCTATTATCCTTAGGTTTGATCTTCTCATTGAGTCCTGGATTTCCTGTATGTTTTGAACCAGTACTTTTTTCCATTTTCCATTTTCTTTGACAGTTGTGTTGATGATTTCTATGGAATCTTCTGCTCCTGAGATTCTCTCTTCTGTCTCTTGTATTCTGTTGGTGATGCTTGTATCTCTGGCTCCTTGTCTCTCTCTCTCTCTCTCTTTTTTTAATCCAGGATTGTCTCCCTTTGTGCTTTCTTTATTGCTTCTATTTCCATTTTTAATTCCTTCACCTGTTTGATTGTGTTTTCCTGGAGTTCTTTCAGGGATTTTTGTGATGCCTCTCTGTAGGCTTCTTTATTTATGTTTTCCTGTGTTTCTCTAAGGGAGTTCTTCCGTCTTTCTTTTTTTTTTTTTTTTTTTTTTTATTAACTTGAGTATTTCTTATGTACATTTGGCAAACATCCCTTCCCTCCCCCCTTCCTTATGGGTGTTCCTCCCCACCTCCCCCCATTGCCGCCCTCCCCCGACAGTCTAGTTCACTGGGGGTTCAGTCTTAGCAGGACCCAGGGCTCTCCTTCCACTGGTGCTCTTACTAGGATATTCATTGCTACCTATGAGGTCAGAGTCCAGGGTCAGCCCATGTATAGTCTTTAGGTAGTGGCTTAGTCCTGGAAGCTCTGGTTGCTTGGCATTGTTGTACATATGGAGTCTCAAGCCCCTTCAAGCTCTTCCAGTTCATTCTCTGATTCCTTCAACGGGGGTCCCGTTCTCAGTTCAGTGGTTTGCTGCTGGCATTCGCCTCTGTATTTGCTGTATTCTGGCTGTGTCTCTCAGGTTCGATCTACATCCGGCTCCTGTCGGTCTGCACTTCTTTGCTTCATCCATCTTGTCTAATTGGGTGGCTCTATATGTATGGGCCACATGTGGGGCAGGCTCTGAATGGGTGTTCCTTCAGTCTCTGTTTTAATCTTTGCCTCTCTCTTCCCTGCCAGGGGTATTCTTGTTCCCCTTTTAAAGAAGGAGTGAAGCCTTCACATTTTGATCATCCGTCTTGAGTTTCATTTGTTCTAGGCCACTAGGGTAATTCAAGCATTTGGGCTAATAGCCACTTATCAGTGAGTGCATACCATGTATGTCTTTCTGTGATTGGGTTAGCTCACTCAGAATGATATTTTCCAGTTCCAACCATTTGCCTACGAATTTCATAAAGTCGTTGTTTTTGATAGCTGAGTAATATTCCATTGTCTTCACGTCTTTCTTAAGTTCTCCATCATCATGATCAAATGTGATTTCAAATGTAGATCTTGCTTTTCTGCTGTGTTTGGATAGTCAGTGTTTGCTTTGGTGGGAGAATTGGGCTCTGATGATGCCATGTAGTCTTGGTTTCTGTTGCTTGGGTTCCTGCGTTTGCCTCTCGCCATCAGGTTGTCTCTGGTGTTACCTTGTTCTGCTATTTCTGACAGTGGTTAGATCGTCCTATAGGCCTGTGTGTCAAGAGTGCTGTAGCCCTGTTTTCCTGTTTTCTTTCAGCCAGTTATGGGAACAGAGTGTTCTGCTTTCAGGCGTGTAGTCTTTCCTGTCTACTGGTCTTCAGCTGTTCCTGTGGTCCTGTGTCCTGAGTCCACCAGGCAGGTCACTTGGAGCAGAAAAGTTGGTTTTACCTCTGGTCTCAGGCCTGGATTCGCTTCTCAGAGCTGGGTTTCAGCTCTCCATGAGGGTAGCAACCAGAAGGGCCTGCCCCGCCTTTGTTCAGGACCCTGTGCACAGGGGGCCCAGATGGCGTTAGGCATTTTCCTCTAGAGTCAGAAATGTGGTCAGAGAGTAGTTTCCTCTGGCTTCCCAGGTGTGTCTGCCCCTCTGAAGGTTTAGCTCTCCCTCTCACAGGATTTGGGTACAGGGAGCTCTTGATCGGGTCCCTTCAGGTACAGGGGGTGCCTGAACTGCAGGGGACTTGCTGCTTGAGTACCCCTATCTTCTGGTTCTCAGAGGCCCTATACAGTTTCGTCTTGTGCCAGGAATGTGGGCTGGGGTGAGCAGTATTTGTGGTCTCTCCCGCTCTGCAGTCTCTGGAGTGCCTACCTGTCTGGACGGTGAACTCTTTCTCCCGGGGTGTTTGGGAGCAGGGAGCTGTGGCTGGGATGAGCGAGGTTCTGGCTCCAGCTAAAAACCAGAAGTGTCTGGTTCCAGAGCAATATTGCCTCTGTGTGTCCTGGGTCCACCAGGGAGGTGGCTTGGAGCAGAAAAGTTGGTCTTACCTGTGGTCCCATGGCTCAAGTTGCTCGTGGGGGGCTGCTTTTGAGCTCTCTGTGAGGGTGGCAACCAGGAGGGCCTGCGCTGCCTTTTCCTGGGGCCCCCATGCACTGGGGTCCCAGATGGCATTAGGTGTTTTCCTCTGGAGTCAGAAATATGGGCAGAGTGTAGTCTCTTCTGGCTTCCCAGGCGTGTCTGCCCCTCTGAGGGTTTAGCTCTCCCTCCCCCGGGATTTGGGTGCAGGGAGCTGTTGATCAGGTCCCTTCAAGTCCTCAAGCAATACTTTAAACATGTGGATCTTAGGATATAGGAAGGTGAGGAAAAGAAATGACCACAAGATGGCAGAAGAGGATCACACATGAGTTTTATTTTGAAGTCCTTTGCTTGGGATAACACCCAGAAACTTTGTCCTTTATTGCTCTTTTATTCCAATCCTACCCAAACCCCTGCCTCATAGTAGGGATTTAACTGAGGCATAAGTAAAAGAGAGAAAAATGTAAGTTAGGTAGTTCTGTACATGTATATTTATAAATCATTAGTTTCTTTTTAAAATTTTTTATTAGATATATTTATTTAATTACATTTTAAATGTTATTCCCCTTCCCAGTTTCCTGTCCATAAGCCCTCATTCTGTTCCCTCCACCTTCTACATATGGGTATTCCCCCTATACTTTCCCATTACTGCCTCCCTCCCATATTCTCCTGCACTGGGGTTCCAATCTTGGTAGGACCAAGGGCTTCTTCCCCTTCCACTGGTGCCCCAACAAGGCTATTCTCTGCTACATATGCAGTTGGAGCCCGAGGTCAGTTCATGTATAGTCTTTCGGTAGTGGTTTAGTCCCTGGAAGCTCTGGTTGGTTGGCATTGTTGTTTTTATGGGGTTGCAAGGTTTGTCAACTCTTTCAATACTTCTAATTTCCCACAAAGGGGTACTGTTCTCAGCTACTAGCTTTGCTACTAGTCTTTGCTGCTAGCATTGACCTCTGTATTGGACATGCTCTGGATGTTTCTTTCAGGAGAGATCTATATCTGGTCCCTTTCAGCATATATATATATATATATATATATATATATATGTTTTTAGACTTTATAATATCTTATTTTTTTTAATCTTTATTAACTTGAATATTTCTTATTTACATTTCGATTATTATTCCCCTTCCCGGTTTCCCGGCCAACATCCCCCTAACCCTTCCCCCTCCCCTTCCATATGGGCTTCCCCTCCCCATCCTCCTCCCATTACCACCCTCCCCCCAACAATCCCGTTCACTGGGGGTTCAGTCTTGGCAGGACCAAGGGCTTCCCCTTCCACTGGTACACTTACTAGGCTATTCATTGCTACCTATGAGGTTAGAGCCCAGGGTCAGTCCATGTATAGTCTTTGGGTAGTGGCTTAGTCCCTGGAAGCTCGGGTTGGTTGGCATTGTTGTTCATATGGGGTCTCGAGCCCCTTCATGCTCTTCCAATCCTTTCTCTGATTCCTTCTCAGAGAAAGGGGGTCCCATTCTCAGATCAGTGGTTTGCTGCTGGCATTTGCCTATGTATTTGCTGTATTCTGGCTGTGTCTCTCAGGAGAGATCTACATCTGGTTTCTCTCAGCCTGCACTTCTTTGCTTCATCCATCTTATCTAGTTTTGTGGCTGTATATATATGGGCCACATGAGGGGCAGGCTCTGAATGGCCATTCCTTGAGTCACTGCTCTAAACTTTGCTTTCATATCTCCTCCTATGGATATTTCCCCCCTTTTAAGAAGAAGTGGGAGCATCTGCATTTTGGTCATCCTTCTTGAGCTTCTTGTGGTCTGTGGATTGCATCTTGGGTAATTCAAACTTTTGGGCTAATAGCCACTTATCAATGAGTGCATACCAGGTGTGTTTCTCTGTGATTGAGTTACCTCACTCAGGATGATATTTTCTAGTTTATTCCATTTGCCTATGAATTTGATGAAGTCATTGTTTTTGATAGCTGAGTAGTACTACATTGTGTAGATGTACCACATATTTTGAATCCATTCTTCTGTTGAAGGGCATCTGGGTTCTTTCCAGCTTCTGGCTATTACAAATAAGGCTGCTATGAACATAGTGGAGCATGTGCCTTTGTTGTATGTTGGAGCATCTTTTGGGTATATGCCCAAGAGAGGTAGAGCTGAGTCCTCAGGTAGTGGAATGTCCAATTTTCTGAGGAGCCTCCAGACTGATTTCCAGAGTGGTTGTACCAGTTTGCAATCCCACCAACAATGGAAGAGTGTTCCTCTTTTTTCACATCTTCGCCAACATCTGCTGTCACCTGAGTTTTTTATCTTAGCCAGTCTGCCTGGTGTGAGGTGAAATCTCAGGGTTGTTTTGATTTGTATTTCCCTGATGACTAAGGATGTTGAACATTTCTTTAGGTGCTTTTTGGCCATTTGATATTACTCAGCTGAGAATGTTTTGTTTTTCTCTGTACCCCATTTTTAATAGGGTTATTTGGCTCTCTGGAGTCTAATTTCTTGAATTCTTTGTATATTTTGGATATTAACCGTCTATCAGATGTAGGATTGGTAAAGATCTTTACCCAATCTGTTGGTTTCCGTTTTGTCCTAATGACAGTGTCTTTTGCCTTACAGAAGCTTTGCAATTTTATGAGGTTCCATTTGTCGATTCTTGATCTTAGAGTAAGCAATTGGTGTTTAGTTCAGGAAAATTTCCCCAGTCCCCATGTGTTCGAGACTCTTCTGAACTTTTTCTTCTATTAGTTTGAGCATATCTGGTTTGATGTGGGTCCTTGATCCACTTAGACTTAAGCTTTGTACATGGTGATAAGAATGGATCAATTTGCATTCTTCTACATGCTGATCTCCAGGTGCATCAGTCCCATTTGCTGAAAATGCTATCTTTTTTCCATTGGATGGTTTTGGCTCCTTTGTCAAAGATCAAGTGACCATAGGTGTGTGGGTTGATTTCTGGGTCTTTAATTCTGTTCCACAATGATCTATATGCCTGTCTCTGTACTAATACCATACAGTTTTTATGACTATTGTTCTGTACTACTGCTTGAAGTCAGGGATGGTAATTCCTCCAGAAGTCCTTTTATTGTTGAGGATAGTTTTAGCTATCCTGGGTTTTTTGTTATTCCAAATGAGATTGCAAATTGCTTTTTCTATCTGTATAAAGAATTGAGTAGGAATTTTGATGGGAATTGCATTGAATCTGTAGATTGCTTTTGGCAAAATGGCCATGTTTACTATATTAATCCTGCCAATCCATGAGCTTGGGAGATCTTTCCATCTTCTTTTATCTTCCTCAATTTCTTTCTTCAGAGACTTGAAGTTCCTATCATACCGTTCTTTCACTTGCTTGGTTAAAGTCACACAAAGATATTCTATATTATTTGGGGCCATTGTGAAGGGTGTCATTTCCTTAATTTCTTTGTCAACTTGTTTATCATTTGAGTAGAAGAAGGCTACTGGTTTGTTTGAGTTAATTTTATACCCTGACACTTTGCTGAAGTTGTTTATTGGGTTAAGTAGTTCTCTGGTGGAACTTTTGGGGTCACTTAAGTATACTATCATATCATCTGCAAATAGTGATATTTTGATTTCTTCCCTTCCAATTTGTATCCCTTTGACCTCCTTTTGTTGTCTGATTCCTTTGGCTAGGACGTTGAGTTCTATACTGAATAAGTAGGGAGAGAGTGGGCAGCCTTGTCTAGTCCCTCATTTTAGTGGGATTGCTTCAAGTTTCTCTCCATTTAGTTTGATGTTAGCCACTAGTTTGCTGTATATTGCTTTTACTGTGTTTAGATACGGGCCTTGAATTCCTGATCTTCCCAGAACTTTTATCATGAAGGGGTGTGGAATTTTGTCATATGCTTTCTCAGCATCTAATGAAATGAGCATGTGGTTCTTATGTATGAGTTTATTTATATAGTTAATTACATTGATGGGTAAGTTGTTTTCTAATATAATCTAGGTTCACTATTCCTGGAGTGACAATGACAATAGTGGGTGGGCCATCCTTTACCAATCATTATTTAAGAATATGCCCCATAGACAGATACCTATAGTTCAATATGAACAGGGCAATTCTCATATTGAAATTTCTTCCTGAGTTTCTCATATGAACCTAGATTTTGTCAAGTGAAACTATTTAATCAGTACAAACTGATAATATGATTTCAACAGAAGAGAAAGTAGAATATGCACTTCAACATATGGCCATAAAAAGGGAATCTTGAAAAAGGGCTGTGGAATCACAGACATTAAGATCACAATTGACAAATGGAACCTCTTGGGAACAAAAACTTTTGCATTGCAAAGAACACCATAATTTTGGTAAAAAGAAAGAAGGGAAAAGTTTTCATCAAGTTTGCATCTGACAGAGGGTTACTTTCTAGAATATATAAAGCTTTAAAACACTAAGCACCAAGTAAAGAAGCCCATTGCAGAATGCAGTGTGGAGCTAAGCAGAGTTCTTAGAAGAAGAAATATAAATGACCAAGATATAATTTAAAAAAGTTTAATATCATTAATATTAATATCATGGAAATATAAAGTAAATCTACTTTGGATTTCTTTGTAAGACAGTCAGAATGGCCAAAGTCAAAATACAAATAACAATAAATGCTAATGAGGATTCAGGGAATGGGGGACACTTTTATTGTTGGTGGGAGTCAAACTGTTGGAGTCACTATAAAAATCGATGTGAATCATCTTCAGAAAATATATACTATATATTCCCAATACGTTGAAGATATCTGAGGCATAAGATATTTGCCAAGGGGAGTCACATATAGAGAGTGAGAAGAGAATAAGTGAGAACTGTATATTGCTGGCATCAAAGCTGGAGGGCTGGAGACACGGAAGTCCTTTGAGACTAAATATACCTACACCTTATACTCTAGACACAGAGCTACAGGATTTGATATTTTCCCTGCTGGGTTTTTGTCTTGCTTTACTCTTTCCTCAATATACCCTCATCTTCCCCATTTTGAGAAGAAGGTATATCCTTTTGCTTTAGGGTAGAACGTCCTATAAATATCCGTTAAGTCCATTTGGCTCATGACTTCTCTTAGTCTGTCTACGTCTCTGTTTAATTTCTGTTTCCATGATCTGTCCATTGATGAGAGTGGGGTGTTGAAATCTCCTACTATTATTGTGTGAAGTGCAATGTGTGTTTTGAGCTTTAGTAAGGTTTCTTTTACGTATGTAGGTGTCCTTGTATTTGGGGCATAGATATTTAGGATTGAGAGTTCATCTTGGTGGATTTTTCCTTTGATGAATATAAAGTGTCCTTCCTTATCTTTTTTGATGACTTTTAGTTGGAAATTGATTTTATTTGATATTAGAATGGCTACTCCAGCTTGCTTCTTCTGACCATTTGCTTGGAAAGTTGTTTCCCAGCCTTTCACTCTGAGGTAGTGGCTGTCTTTGTCTCTGTGTTTCCTGTAGGCAGCAGAATGCAGGGTCCTTGCTATGTATCCAGTTTGTTAATCTATGTCTTTTTTATTGGGGAGTTGAGGCCATTGATGTTGAGAGATATTAAGGAATAGTGATTATTGCTTCCTGTTATATTCATATTTGGATATGAGGTTATGTTTGTGTGCTTTTCTTCTCTTTGTTTTGTTGCCAAGACGATTAGTTTCTTGCTCTTCTAGGGTATAGCTTGCCTCCTTATGTTGGGCTTTACCATTTATTATCCTTTGTAGCGCTGGATTTGTAGAAAGATATTGTGTAAATTTGGTTTTGTCATGGAATATCTTGGTTTCTCCATCTATGTTAATTGAGAGTTTTGCAGGATACAGTAGCCTGGGCTGGCATTTGTGTTCTCTTAGGGTCTGTATGACATCTGTCCAGGATCTTCTGGCCTTCATAGTTTTTGGCGAAAAGTCTGGTGTGATTCTGATAGGTCTGCCTTTATATGTTACTTGACCTTTTCCCTTACTGCTTTTAATATTCTTTCTTTATTTTGTGTGTTTAGTGTTTTGACTATTATGTGACGGGAGGTGTTTCTTTTCTGGTCCAATCTATTTGGAGTTCTGTAGGCTTCTTGTATGCCTATGGGTATCTCTTTTTTTAGGTTAGGGAAGTTTTCTTCTATGATTTTGTTGAAGATATTTACTGGTCCTTTGAGCTGGGAGTCTTCACTCTCTTCTATACCTATTATCCTTAGGTTTGATCTTCTCATTGAGTCCTGGATTTCCTGTATGTTTTGGACCAGTAGCTTTTTCCGCTTTACATTATCTTTGACAGTTGAGTCAATGATTTCTATGGAATCTTCTGCTCCTGAGATTCTCTCTTCCATCTCTTGTATTCTGTTGGTGAAGCTTGTATCTACAGCTCCTTGTCTCTTCTTTTGGTTTTCTATATCCAGGGTTATTTCCATGTGTTCTTTCTTGATTGCTTCTATTTCCATTTTTAATTCCTTCAACTGTTTGATTGTGTTTTCCTGGAATTTTTTCAGGGATTTTTGCGATTCCTCTCTGTAGGCTTCTACTTGTTCTCTAAGGGAGTTCTTCACGTCTTTCTTGAAGTCCTCCAGCATCATGATCAAATATGATTTTGAAACGAGATCTTGCTTTTCTGGTGTGTTTGGATATTCCATGTTTGTTTTGTGGGAGAATTGGGTCGATAATGCCATGTAGTCTTGGTTTCTGTTGTTGTGTTCCTGTGCTTGCCTCTCGCCATCAGATTATCTCTAGTGTTACTTTTGTTCTGCTAATTCTGACAGTGGCTAGACTGTCCTATAAGCCTGTGTGTGTCAGGAGTGCTGTAGACCTGTTTTTCGATTTTCTTTTTCAGCCAGTTATGGGGACAGAGTGTTCTGCTTTGTGTGTGTAGTTTTGCCTCTACAGGTCTTCCGCTGTTCCTGTGGGCCTGTGTCTTGAGTTCACCAGGCAGGTCACTTGCAGCAGAAAAGTTGGTCTTACCTGTGGTCCCGAGGCTCAAGTTCGCTCGTGGGGTGCTGCCCACGATCTTCCCCATTTTGAAATGGGAAAATATATTCTACCACTGTTGAAAATATGTAATTCTTTAAAAAAACATTTATTTATCTTTTATGATTATATCACAGTTAGGAGTTTTCTTCAAGTCTCAGAATCGACTTTGGACTTTTGATCAATGATAAAACTATTAAATATTATGGGGATTTTTTTTACATTGAACTAAATTTAATATGCATTTTGATATGGCTATGGGCCTATGGAGGTCAGGAGTGGAATATTGTGGTTTTGATGGGAAGTGCCTGTAGGCTTATATATTTCAATGGGGACTGTTTGTGGGGGTATGATATTTTTAGGACATACTTTATTTCTTCTCAGACCTATGTAGCTTTGCTATGAGAAGTCTAACACTGGTTCAGGCTCAACAGTTTGTATCCCCATTGGCTTACAGTTTGCTGTCTCTGTTTCCTTTGTGATCTCTCAGCTTCTTGCTCCAGTTTCTTGTTGCTGTTCTTTCCCACTGTGATGGACTCTTAGACTCCTGGAACCTTGGCCAAAACCTTCTTTTTTTTTGTCCTGCAAGTAGCTTTTGGTTATTTTATCCCGAGAACAGAAAAGTGCCCATTATTCATTTCTGGGACAAAATACTGGACAAAGTTAACTGATAGAAAGAATAGTTTTTGCTCATGGTTTGAGTTCAGAGTAGGGAGAAGTTGTTGAGGCTGGAATTCGAGCACTGTATATCCAACAGAGGGAGAGCAGTGAATGCTTTGTGCTCAGGGAACTTTCTCCTTTTTGTGCAGTCTAGGACTTCCACCCAGGAAATGGTGCTTCCTCATTAGGGACAGTTCTCCCACCTCCATTAATATAATCCTTGTTACCTCTCATGGGCATAGACTAACCAAATATAAAAATATCTTTCACTGGTGTATCTGGAGGCTTGTCTCCTAGGTGACTGTAGATCATGTCAAGTTCACAATCTTTGTTAAACATCACTCTTCTCTCTTTTTTTCTGATCACTATAATGTAATTCCAGGAATGATAACTTTTTAGGGATCTGTCTGTCTATCTATCTATCTATCTATCTATCTATCTATCTATCTATCTATCTATCTACCATTTATCTATCTTTAAGTTTTATGCTCATTTTGTTTTACTGGAAACCTTTTTTTGCATGCTATATTGCGATCATGATTTTTACTGTCTCCCAGTTCCTTCCAGAACCTCACTAATTCCCTACCAACATAATTTTGTTATTATTTATTTCCATTTCAAACAAACCTACAATAAAAAAAATAAAAAACACATGTGAACAGTACCTACCCAAAAGAATAGGCACAGAATACAACCAAAATTAAATAAGCAAAAAAAGCTGAAAATTAACATATTAAGTACATATGTATAAAATAGGAGATTTCTTTTTCTTGTGTGTGGTGATTTTTTTTTCTTTTTTTCTTTTTATATTAACTTGAGTATTTCTTATTTACATTTCGAATGTTATTCCCTTTCCTGGTTTCTGGGCCAACATCCCCCTAACCCCTCCCCCTCCACTTCTATATGGGTGTTCCCCTCCCCATCCTCCCCCCATTACCGCCCTTCCCCTAACAATCACGTTCACTGGGGGGTTCAGTCTTGGCAGGACCAAGGGCTTCCCCTTCCACTGGTGCCCTTACTAGGCTGTTCATTGCCACCTATGAGGTTGGAGCCCAGGGTCAGTCCATGTATAGTCTTTGGGTAGTGGCTTAGTCCCTGGAAGCTCTGGTTGCTTGGCATTGTTGTTCATATGGGGGCTCGAGCCCAAAATAGGAGATTTCAAATCACAGAGAAATAAAATAATTTTATTGGAAAATCTTCAAATCTTGAAGTAGTAACTAATTTATTTTTCCTTATTTTATTTATAATGCAACCTAAATTGATGTTAGGATGTTGAAGAGTAGCTGTGACAGTGATCTGTGGAGCAGATGTGGGGTTGGTGACAATGTAAAGCAGGTACATGCTCATACCCTTGGTGGATGAAGCAAGCTCCAACAGGCAAGGCCGAACAACATTATTTTTCTCTTAGCCTTTTTATACTATCTAAGACAAAACTCTCTATGGAAGAAAAAGATAACTTCCTAGCCACAAGTTACATATTCCCTAAGAACAGTCACCAGAAGCCATGTTCCTCAAAAACAGATTTAAATCATTACACAACAGGTATTTACAACAGGATTATTGATTATGCAATCTTTTGAAACCCATAACTAACTAAACCTTTCTCATCTATCTTTCTCTCATGTATCTTCATCTCTAATGTAACCCAAAGCAGTGATTCTTTTGTCATTAATTAACAAAGTTTAAGCAAGCCAAGTCTCTCTCTCTATTTCTCTCATGCTTATCTGATGACAATTTATATTTACCAAGAAACAGATCATCTATCTTATGACTTATTTTTGAAGTCTTATTCAGAAAAACTGGCTAATCATCTATTCACTATTCTACACTCATAATAGACTTATTTACTCTTTGTTCATTATCTGCCTTTTCACGGTGCACACCAAAACCTGTGACCACATCTCTAGATCAAAAAATTCAGAACTTAGAACCAACCTCGAATGAAATGTTTTCTTCGACAATTAACTTGTTCCAAGCCTATTTTTCTCTTCCTAGTACAATTATGTGTTTACATTGCATAAAAGCTCACTGTACTACTTTTCTTATTTTTTAATGTTTATTATTTTTTCATCTTTATTAACTTGAGTATTTCTTATTTACATTTTGATTGTTATTCCCCTTCCCAGTTTACCGGCCAACATCCCCCTAGCCCCTCCCCCTCCCCTTCTAGATGGGTGTTCCCCTCCCCATCCGCCCCCCATTACTCCCCTCCCCCAACAATCCCGTTCACTGGGTGGGGGGTCAGTCTTGGCAGGACCAAGGGCTTCCCCTTCCATTGGTGCTCTTACTAGGCTATTCATTGTTACCTATGAGGTTGGAGCCAAGGGTCAGTCCATGTATAGTTGGGTAGTGGCTTAGTCCTGGAAGCTCTGGTTGGTTGGCATTGTTGTTCATATGGGGTCTCAAGCCCCTTCAAGCTCTTTCAGTCCTTTCTAAGATTCCTTCAACGGGGGTCCCGTTCTCAGATCAGTGGTTTGCTGCTAGCATTCGCCTATGTATTTGCTGTATTCTGGCTGTATCTCTCAGGAGAGATCTACATCCAGTTCCTGTCGGCCTTCACTTCTTTGCTTCATCCATCTTATCTAACTGGGTGGCTGTATATGTACGGGCCACATCTGGGGCAGTCTCTGAATGGGTGTTCCTTCTGTCTCTGTTCTAAACTTTGCCTCCCTATTCCCTCCCCAGGGTATTCTTATTCCCCTTTGAAAGAAGGAGTGAAGCATTCGCATTTTGGTCATCCTTCTTGAGTTTCATGTGTTCTGTGCATCTAGGGTAATTCAAGCATTTGGGCTAATAGCCACTTATCAATGAGTGCATACCATGTGTGTTTTTTTGTGATTGGGTTACCTCACTCAGAATGATATTTTCCAGTGCATTTGCCTATGAATTTCATAAAGTCATTGTTTTTGATAGCTGAGTAATATTCCATTGTATAGATGTACCACATTTTCTGTATCCATTTCTCTGTAGAAGGGCATCTGGGTTCTTTCCACCTTCTGGCTATTATAAATAAGGCTGCTATGAACATAGTGGAGCATGTGTCTTTGTTATATGTTGGGGCATCTTTTGGGTATATGCCCAAGAAGGTATAGCGGGGTCCTCAGGTAGTTCAATGTCCAGTTTTCTGAGGAATTTCCAGACTGATTTCCAGAATGGTTGTACCAGTCTGCAATCCCACCAACAATGGAGGAGTGTTCCTCTTTCTCCGCATCCTCGCCAGCATTTGCTGTCACCTGTGTTTTTGATCTTAGCCATTCTCACTGGTGTGAGGTGAAATCTCAGGGTTGTTTTGATTTGCATTTCCCTTATGAATAAAGATGTTGAACATTTCTTTAGGTGTTTCTCAGCCATTCAGCATTCCTCAGCTGTGAATCTTTTGTTTAGCTCTGAACCCCATTTTTTGATAGGGTTATTTGTCTCCCCGTAGTCTAACTTCTTGAGTTCTTTGTATATTTTGGATATAAGCCCTCTATCAGTCGTAGGATTGGTAAAGATCTTTTCCCAATCTTTTGGTTGTCACTTTGTCATAGATTTATTTATTTATATGTAAATACATTGTAGTTGTCTTCATCCATACCTGAAGAGGGCATCAGATCCCATTAAAGATGGTTGTGAGCCACCATGTGGTTGTTGGGAATTGAACTCAGGACATTTGAAAGAGCAGTCAGTGCTCTTTACCACTGAGCCATCTCTCCAGCACTACTTTTCTAATCTATGCATTCCTTAGTATTCTACAAGAAAGGGGGAATATTCTACTCTTATTCTAAATTCATCATACTATCTAGTAGAACAATTTAAACCATTTCCTTAAAGTTTCTATCATTTACCCTAACTTCCTAAAACTATTTTACAGGAATTTTGTAAAATCATTAATTCATTTAAACAATATTGTTTTATGGAAGTTAATCTTCATATCGATCTGCAGGAATATTGCCCAATAGAGTGGAATCTTGAAGAAGTTCACTTGACTGCTGCAGCTCCTCCTGCATGGCATTCACCATTGGGCTCCCTTGGTTAAAGTGAAAAATCTGCAGCCCATCTAGTGTCATATTTGTGGCAAGTATTGTTTCTCAAGTCATCCAGTACATCTTGCTTTGTAATTTTGGTCCATAAATCTGGAATACTACCTAGATTTATAAATTTTTTGCCATATTTATTTTCTAGCTCTGATTTGAAGTGACAGATAAACCATTTCCAATATGGCTGGGTAGATGAGTCTGGGGTGATGCTCCACGTGGCAAAATCGCCTCCTGCTTCTCTGTATTTCTTGTATGGGAATTTCTGGAGGTCATCTAAAAGAAATGAACAATTACTTGCTACTGAACTGGTACAACAATCAATGACAAAGTGGTCTGTTTTATGCTTATGCCAGCCATTGACAGCCTGAGGACGGTGGAATGGCACACTGTGGTCTCCTTCATGTTGGGGAATGGTGTTTGTACAAATTGCATTACAAAAAGGACACTGTTTCCAGCAGCCACAGAGATGTTCAGAGAGAATTTGCTCAATGTCAGGAATGATTTCATCCATTTGCTTACTTGAACAGTCCTCTTCTACTTTCCTCATTGCAAGGTCCAAAGCTGTGCTCATGGCTTCTTTGAGAAACTCAGTGTCCGTTATCTCCTGGTGCTCGATGCTTACCAGGTCTCTCCTTGAGAAGACCAGGTTGCTCCCTAGATGGTCGCAGAACAAATCCAGCCAGCCAGATGCAGTGCTGCCTTTATCTTTAGCCACTGCTGTGGACTCATGAATGGCAGACAGGATGGCATTCTTGATGTCACCTAAACTTATTTTTAAAAAAGTCTTTATTTTTTCACCTTTTTTTTCTAAACAGTATCTTCTAATGTGGTCTCTAATGTAATTCCTGAAAAATGCTTCTGGATGATGAAGGTATTGCCAATACTTATCAAAATTTTCTTCTTCTGCTAGAGAGTAGAGAATATGTCTCTCCAGGTTAGCCCTGTTTCCATTGAATTCAGGGCAGGTGGCTTGCATGTCTCCAGCTACTTTAGGACCCATTATTTCCCATATGGTGACAGAGATAGCAGGAGTGAGCTTGAGCCACAGGAAGTCAGCAAAGGATGTGATGGAGGTGGCACCCTGGCAGGAGATCTTAAAACTCATAAAGAAATCATCTTTCTTCCTCTCCAGATAGTTCACAGGGTCATTCGCTCTCTTGAATGCCTCGTGCATTTCCTTGAAGTTCTTGGATGCTCTTTGGAATAAGCACAAGGATAAGTCGATGTTGTAATCTCTGGTAAATGTGTAGTCTTTCACACAGTGTTCAGATTTCAGCTCATTTTCTATGATCCTTAAGATTTCGTGAAAATAATTCTGACTGTAATCACGCTTTTGTTTCCAAATATTTTTCAGTGCTTCAGTAATTTTTAAATCGATATTATTAGTAATCTCATTGATGGATTCCTTATGACAGGTTTCTAAGCTTTTTGGTAATACACCATATATTTTTTTCATTTGGATATGTTTGGTATAAATGATTTCAAAATTTTCTCCAGACTTTATTTTTAGTCTTTCCCCAATATTTTTATCTTTCTTGAAATATTCAAGAAGGATATTTTCAGAATCCAAGTCAATGTTAGGCTCTGTGACATGAGGAACATTCGAAGATACATTGTGGATCCAATTTGTCCAAAGTTGATTGAATTTCTCATGCAACTCTTCATCAGTTAATTCCTTACCATTCACACTTAAAGCTAACTTTCGGCTCCTCTCTAACAATTCATTTTCATATTGTGACTTTTGATTATTTAGTGTTTCCTGGCTTCTCTTAAGACTGATAAGTTCATCGCTTTTCCTTCTGGTGTCTGAAATAAGTGCATCTTTAAGGATTACTAGCTTATGCTCAAAATTTGCTTTCCACTGAATCAATGTTTCACTATCTGGGTCTTCTTCAAAATATTTGTCAAATTCTTGTTTGATGGTTTTATATTTCTTGCTAAGTGGATCCTCTAGTAAACTGGATGTGAGTGTCGAGATTTTCCCATTTTGAATCTGATTGTTCAGCTGATTCTGTAAATCCAGTACATGACTCCTCAGCTCCCAGGTCCAGTGGTTATACATGGTTTCCAGTTTGCTCATGGCAAGGAGCTCTTGGGTGTTCCTGAAACTGAAAATGAAGTTCTCAGTGACTAGGGCTTTCCACAGATCTTGAACTCGGAATTTGACATTGGAGATTTTCAAGATCCTTCCCCTAGATTCTTGCTGGGCAGTTGAAAGAATTGCATTCCTTAGTTCCTGGACATTGTAGCTATAACGAAGATTGGGAGGAGCCATTGGAGGATTGCCATCCCAGAGGTGAGCAAAGTAGTAGACATGACTATTGGCATCAAACTTAATTACATCGCTGAATCGGGTTACGTTTGAGCACTCTTCCAACTTAGCAGCCAATGCTGTCATTTCATCCAGTTTTTGCTCCAGTCGCCTTCTTCCTTCCATAGTTTGGTCTTTTGCAGTAACTTCGCCCACATTTTGGTGAACAAAGAGGCAACTGGGAGAGATTTTCACTTGTTTCATTCTCAGAAATGCTTGAACAGTTATTTGTAGGATGTCTTGAATTTCTGATGGATTCTCCCCAAAAATATTGATCAGAGTCAAGTTTCCAAGGCCAATCACAAAGGTTGCCAACTCATGGTCCCAAATTTGGGATTTGTTGTTGAGTTCTGGAGCCCGAAGTCCTTCTGTGTCTACAACAAGCACAAAGTCAAAGCCAAGTTCTTCTGTGAATGTCTCTTCCACCTTCAGAAGTTGCATGTAGGCCCCCTTGGTACACCTGCCTGCACTGACTGTGAACTGTAGGCCAAACAGGACATTCAGCAGGGTAGACTTCCCTGAGCTCTGCAGGCCAAGGACAGAGAGAACAAACAGCCTTTTGTCTCCAACTTTCTCTGAGATCTTGTCAAAAACAGCTGCCACCCACTTTAGAGGGACATAAGACGCATCCCCATCCATCAGCTCAATGGGAACCCCAGCTATCATCAGATCTGCAGCAATTTGAGGGAGGCAGACAGAAAGGTTTTCTACGGAGGAAGAAGTTTCTTCTAGAGCTTCATAGATCTGGCCAACTTCTCGGAGAAGATGCTCAGTTCCTAAAGTACAGTCATGAATCTCAGTGGAGATGGCTTCTATTTGATCCTGCCAGAGTGTCAGGGAGTTGCTCTTCTGTGCTCTTTGCTTTTCTCTTTGCACCATTAACCACAAAGATCTCTGCTTTTTGTGCAACTTTTCCAGGTGTTCTATAGTCAGGTTGTCAAAAAACAGAGTCAGCCACTGCAAAAAGTAGAGATTGTTATGGGTTTCTGAATATTCTTGGAGGAGTTGAAGAACAGAGCGCATCAAATCATTGAGAGGAAAGGCTTTTTCCAATTGCCGACGTCGAATTGTTCTTTTGTCTGTCTCAATCTCACTCTTGTGTTGTTCAATGCTCCTATTCCCCTTTTCTCTCAGATGATAGAATTCTTTGTCTTTCTTACACCAAAGGTGCCAAAGTTGTCCCTGTAGGGGTAGTAAATTTTCTTTTGTCTGAGATAACTTGCATTCCTCCAGGAGGGCCATTATGGTCTGTGCCTTTTCTTTGGCTTCCTTGCAGTCCCTCTGGTCTTCATCAATGAGGAATCCTTGTTTTCTAGCTATCTGTGAACAGTCCTCTAAACTGAGAGCAGTATTAGAGAGCTCTAGAAAATATTTGATGGCATTTGTGAGCTCCTCTGTTAGTTCTGCCTCATTTCTATTCTTGATGCCAATTCTCATTCTTTTACCAGAATTATTTGCTATGACTTTTTCTTTGTCATCAATCAAGCAGATCAAGGGTCTTGGTGACTGACAGAGGTGTCTGACAAAGTTTTGTTTTCTTTTATTGTTATCAGAAGCTTGACATGAGGATCAATGAGAGAGACATCTTGCAGGAAGGTGAGTTGTTGCAATGTTCCTTTGCATCTCCATGAAGATTGGTGAAGGTCAGACCTTGTCAAATAATGTCTTCACCTTGGCCTGCAGGACAGCAGATGTCCACCACTCCCCTCCATCATGAGACAGTGTTTGTTGCTTCCTCTACAGTGTCTGTGAAAAAACACATCATGTTTACGTTTACTGAGGAGAGAGTTCATGATCTGAGATTTGGAAGCAGAGAGGCCATTTCCTACTCTAATGAAGGACACGATAGGGGTAGAGACTCGACATAGCTGCTGATTCTTGTGACTGTATCTCTGGTCTTGTGGTGATTCACTTGATTCTTGCCAACTCTTCCTAATTTGTCTGAGAGACCAGAGATAAAATTCAATCTGACAATTGTTGGGATTTGGCACCAAAAGGGGGAGTGCATACTGACAAATGGAAAGTCTGGACAAAATATATTGCTTGGTAAGATCATCTGCACAATGAAAAATGGCCATCTGGATATCCATTGGGTGAATGTGAGGCCAGGACTCAGTGGCCGAAGGATAGCTAAGACTATCATTGTCTTTAATGACATCTTCATATGGATCAAAATCTTCATTTTCATGATCGTGAGAAGCTGTGGACATCTGTTTTTTTATGTCTTCCTCATCTTTGATGACAAGATATCTCAACCCATAATCCAACATCAGTAGCTTTTGTAGGAAATAAAATGGAAGTTCCTTTTCCGATCTCGGCTGTGAATTGTACACAGAGGTCTTGTAGATCAGATGGAAGTCAGCTCTGCTCATTCTTTTTGGGTAGTAATGGTCTAGGCCTAGCCGTTGGAGTAAATCTAGAAAAGGTCCATTTTCTATCATTTCCTTTGTGTTGTTGTCATTACTTTGTTGTTTATAAGTCTGCTTCTTTTCATGGCTGAGACTTTGCAAATGTTTTTTTACCTCATCCATTTCTAAAGGAGGGGTGGTGGCTTTATAGTCCCCATCAATGAGTAATCTCAAATCATTCTCCAGATTTTCCCAGTCATGATGTGCTTCATGTTTTGTGAGAATATGTGCAACTTCTTCAGGCAACAATTTTCCCATATGTTGTTTTATTAATGTCAAACGTTGTTTCTTATCTTCTGTAGAAATATCTGTGATTTCAACTGTGGTTCTTAGAGCTGTGAGCACCAGGAATGCCTGGGCTCTGCAATTGCAAATATTTTTAAGCTCTTGGTATTTGTGTTGATTACTTTGCATTTGATCCACGAGGAAGTTTAACTCATTACACCCCAGAAGATGCTGAAAATGCTGTTTACTAACTGATAGCCTGCACTAGCTGCAATGGTGGGAGTACCAGCAGCTGCATGCATGTCTTCTGCTCTGTTTCTCTGAGGTACTTCATGAAAGAGTTGAGGGCTGTGGTGACCTCATATGTAGCTGTTCTTTTTGCTTCTTCCACTGTTTCTGGTGACTCACCTTTGAAATTTACCTCTATCAGGTTTTTGTGAGTTTTCTTTAAAGTTCTAATGAATTCAGAAAATGAGGTGATTTTGATGTCCTCTTCCTTTGACTCTGACTGATTGATCCACTGTATGATGGATTATGCCTGAGGAAAGTTTGTCACTTTGTAGATATGAGGTTCTAGAAGGCTGCACAATTGAGATTTAATAAACTGAATTATATTAGAGGGTAAATTTTTACAGAAGTTGACAATGTTTATTAGAAAATTCTGCAGATCCCAATCTGTGAGGCATGTATTAATCCAAATGGTATAACTTTTTATTTTTTGACTCAATGTTTGCATAAAATGTATTAATGTATTAAGCTGTTCTTCAGGATCAGAAACCTCCCAGCATTTCACATCCTCTAGGAAAAGCCTAGCTTCTTCTCTAGCAGTAAGAAATTTTCTCCTTCTTGAATCTGGGGGGCAGTCCAGTCAGAGCAGTGTAGTTGTTCCAAAGTTAGCCACTTGAAAAGGCATTCTTAAAATCAGTCCTGTGACTGAGAAGGATGATGTCCCAAATAGGTACCAATTGGAGTCCCCTATCAATGACAGACCAGGTTTGATTGCTAGCTACAAGACCAGCTGTCCACTGGGCAATTCCATCTGCTTCTGCTGGTCCACCTGTCTGTGCTACAGATAGTTGCACCTTGGTTTTCAGCTTCTCATGAGTTGTACTGTGAGATGCTGTTTTTGAATGTGAGTCTGACATATTTACATTTGCACCAACTTTAACTCCAAAGTCACGATAGCTGTTATTTATGTACATATTCAAAGACTCTTCTGCTTGCTTCTTTACATCATCCAATTGCTCACTTTTGAAACCTTCTGAAATGGCTTTCCAGCAGTAGATTCCCCCCAGGTGCAGTGGGCCTTGGTTAGCATGAGAGCCAAACCTGTGGAAAAAGTTTTCAGTCCTGTGCCTCAGTAAGGGGAATCCTTCTGGGTGTGTAGTCTGTTCCAGGAGTTCTTCAATACTTTTTAGTTCCTGGAGAGCAGCCTTGGAGAGCTGAAGATGATTGATGTGAAAATGGCAGGTGGCCAATGGGACATAGCTGAACTTGGCTGAGCAGAAATAAGATTGCTCTGAATGTGATTTGTGGGTATCGTCAGTTTCTGTTTGTTTGTTTTGACCCATACCAGCTTCTAGACTAAGTCCCCAACCTTCGCCTTTAAGCAAGGAGTTTGGGCTGAAACCCAGCATCTCTATAGTGTGTGTAAATGTGGCTTGTTCTTGAAAAGATGAAAATTCCTTTGTTTCTATCCATATGCCACGTTCTGGGCCAACAAGTGAGAACTGCTTAGGGACACTGAGTAGCTCTTCTCTCTTCTGAATCAGGCTTTTTTGGTGGCTGCTCTTATAAATTCCCTGCAGGGCCAGCCCTCCAGATGCCCATCTTACCAGGTCTCCATCTGAGAGGTTTTGACTTCGAGCCAAGGTCTGTTCCATGTGACTGAGACATCTCTCCATCATTTCAGTGATGTCTTTTAAGGATACTTCAGCCACTGGCCAACACTCCTCAGGGATCTCCATTGCTTGCCTCAGCTCTGCTTCTCTTCTCCTCACTGCCTCTTCTTCTCTGTGCTTCCCTTCTGACCGAAAGGCTTTCAGAGCATGCAGTGCCTGTCCTGCCTGCCTCTGCCTGGTCTTTATCATCTCCTCTGGTGTCTTGTGCAGCTCTGCAACACTATTTGGGTGTGAGAGGTCAAGCAGCCTCTCCAGAGCCCTTTTCTCCCATGTTTGTTGTGTCTGGGACTTCAGCTTCTGGAGGTCTCTTTTGTCTAAATATTGTAAAGCCTGAGCAGAGGTCACACCCAGGTCTTCCTGAGCTTTAGGGCAGCCAGTAGTCAACAGACAGTCCCCTTCTGTCAGCATCTCTGGAGATCGTGGCTCCTTCTGCTTCTTAGCTGAGGCTCATCAGGGATGCACTTTGCTGATGCCATGGCTCTGTGAGGAACAGATTGTAGTTAGTTTTGTTTGTGTCTTGACCTTAGGAAGTGCCAGCTGTGTGGCCTGAAAAGTGAATTAGTAGTTTCAACTCTGTTAGTCTTTCCCCAACCCTGCAATTTTTTCAAGTGTATTCTAAAACAACTCTGTCTTTGTCTCTGTCTCTGTCTGTCTCTGTCTCTGTCTCTCTGTCTGTCTCTCTGTCTCTCTCTCTCTGTCTCTATCTCTCTCTGTTTCTCTCTCTCTCTCTCTCTCTCTCTCTCTCTCTCTCTCTCTCTCTGTGTGTGTATGTGTGACCTGTTTTGTTGGATTCTGTGTTGAGTTCCCACTTTGCCTGATGTCATTTGTTTTCAAGAGATGGTTTCTTTTTTTTTTATTTTAATTTATTTTTTTAATAGACATATTTATTTATTTACATTTCTTTTTTTTTTATTATTAACTTGAGTATTTCTTATATATATTTTGAGTGTTATTCCCTTTCCCGGTTTCCGGGCAAACATCCCCCTCTACCCTCCCCTTCTTTATGGGTGTTCCCCTCCCCATCCTCCCCCCATTGCCGCCCTCCCCCCAACAATCCGTTCACTGGGGGTTCAGTCTTAGCAGGACCCAGGGCTTCCCCTTCCACTGGTGTTCTTACTAGGATATTCACTGCTACCTATGAGGTCAGAGTCCAGGGTCAGTCCATGTATAGTCTTTAGGTAGTGGCTTAGTCCCTGGAAGTTCTGGTTGCTTGGCATTGTTGTACATATGGGGTAAGAGATGGTTTTTTTGTTGTCACCTTCGGTGTTCTGGAACTCACTCTGTATACCAGTTTGTTCCTGATCTTTGAGATCTGCTTTCTTTTGCCTCCTGAGTGGAGTGACTGAAGGTGTGCACCACCACTGCCTGACACGTGGCTTGATTTTTAAATTTTCTTTTGCACAGAATCATTTCCTTCGAGAGAATGAATGTGAAGCCTAGTATTTGATAACATACATGAGTATTCGTTTTTGATGTTTTTAGAAACAAGTTTCATCCTCAGTTGATTACTTTTTCCTTATTAATTTTTTTCGATACCAGTGCTGACTCTTTTCATTTGTTTCTCTCTGTCATTTTTTCCTTGCTCTTCAGACACGGTTTTACTATGTTACTCTTGCTGTCTCAGAACATGTTATTTAGCCTAGGTTGGACTCTAACTCATGATTTTTGCCCTTTGCCCTTTGTAATGCTGGGATCACCAGTGTGCATCACCATGCCTGACTCTGTCACATCATTGTAGATGATTAAGAAACTAATCATCTTGGCAACAAAACAAAAAGAAGAAAAGCAGATAAACATAATCTCACATCCAAATATGTATATACCAGGAAGCAATAATCACTATTCCTTAATATCTCTCAACATCAATGGTCTCAAATCTCCAATAAAAAGACATAGATCAAAAAACTGGATATGCAATGAGGACCCTGCATTCTGCTGCCTACAGGAAACACACCTCAGAGACAAAGACAGACACTACCTCAGAGTGAAAGGCTGGAAAACAACTTTCCAAGCAAGTGGTCTGAAGAAGCAAGCTGGAGTAGCCATCCAATTATTGAGTAAAATCGATTTTCAACTAAAAGTCATCAAAAAAGATAAGGAAGGACACTTCATATTCGTCAAAGGAAAAACCCACCAAGATGAACTCTCAATCCTAAATATCTATTCTCCAAATACAATGGCACCTATATACATAAAAGAAACCTTACTAAAGCTCAAAGCACACATTGCAGCTCACACAATAATAGTAGGAGATTTCAACACCACACTTTCATCAATGGACAGATCATGGAAACAGAAATTAAACAGAGACATAGACAGACTAAGAGAAGTCATGAACCAAATGGAGTTAACAGATATTTATAGAACATTCTTTACTAAAACAAAAGGAAATACTTTCTTCTCACCAACTCATGGTACTTTCTCCAAAACTGACAATATAGTTGGTCATAAAACAGGCCTCAATAAATACAGAAAGATAGAAATATCCCATGCGTCCTATCAGACTGCCATGGTCTAAAGCTTGACTTCAACAAAAATAAGGGAAGAACCCCCACATATACATGGAAATTGAACAATGCTGTACTCAATGATAACCTTGTCAAGGAAGAAATAAAGGAAGAAATTAATGACTTCTTGGAATTTAGTGAAAATGAAGGTACAACATACTCAAACTTATGGGACACAATGAAAGCCGTGCTAAGAGGAAATCTCATAGCTTTGAGTGCCTGCAGAAGGAAACAAGAGAGAGCATATATCAGCAGCTTGAAAGCATACCTAAAAGCTCTAGAACAAAAAGAAGCAAATACATTCAGGAGGAGTAGAACACAGGAAATAATCAAACTCAGAGCTAAAATCAACCAAGTAGAAACAAAAAGGACCATACAAAGAATCAACAGAACTAAAAGTTGGTTCTTTGAGAAAAACAACAGGATAGATAAACCCTTAGCCAGACTAATGAGAGGACACAGAGAGTGTGTCCAAATTAACAAAATCAGAAATGAAAAGGGAGACATAACTACAGAATCAGAGGAAATTCAAAAAAATCATCAGATCCTACTACAAAAGCCTATATTCATGAAAAGTTGAAAATCTGCAGGAAAGGGACAATTTCTTAGACAGATACCAGGTACTGAAGTTAAATCAGGAACAGATAAACCATTTAAACAACCCCATAACTCCTCAAGAAATAGACACATTCATTAAAGGTTTCCCAATCAAAAAGAGGCCAGGTTCAGATGGGTTCAGTGCAGAATTCTATGAGACATTCGTAGAAGACCTCATACCAATATTATCGAAACTAGTCCACAAAATTGAAACAGATGGCGCTACCGAATTCCTTCTATGAAGCCACAATTACTCTTATACCTAAACCACACAAAGACCCAACAGAGAAAGAGAACTTCAGACCAATTTCCCTTATGAATATCGACACAAAATTACCCAATAAAATTCTTGCAAACCGAATCTAAGAGCACATCAAGACAATCATCCATCATGATCAAATAGGCTTCATCCCAGGCATGCAGGGATGGTTTAATATATGGAAAACCATCAACGTAATCCACTATATAAACAAACTGAAAGATAAAAACTACATGACCATTTCATTTGATGCTGAGAAAGCATTTGACAAAATTCAACACCCTTCATGATAAAAAGTCCTGGAAAGAATAGGAATTCAAGGCCCACACCTAAACATAGTAAAAGCCATATACAGCAAACCAGTAGCTAATATTAAACTAAATGGAGAGAAACTTGAAGAAATCCCACTAAAATCAGGGACTAGACAAGGCTGCCTGCTCTCTCCCTACCTATTCAATATAGTTCTTGAAGTTCTAGCCAGAGCAATCAGACAACAAAAGGAGATCAAAGGGACACAGATTGGAAAGGAAGAAGTCAAAATATGACTATGTGCAGATGATATGATAGTATATTTAAGTGATCCCAAAAGTTCCATCAGAGAATTACTAAACCTGATAAACACCTTCAGCAAAGTGGCTGGGTATAAAATTAACTCAAATAAATCAGTAGTCTTCCTCTACACAAAAGAGAAACAAGCCGAGAAAGAAATTAGGGAAACGATACCCTTCACAGTAATCCTAAATAATAAAAAAATACCTGGGTGTGACTTTAACCAAGGCAGTGAAATATCTGTATGATTAGAAATTCAAGCCTCTTAAGAAAGAAATTGAAGAAGACCTCTGAAGTTGGAAAGATCTCCCATGCTCACGGATTAGTAGGAATAATGTAGTAAAAATGGCCATTTTAGCAAAAGTGATCTCCAGATTCAATGCAATCCCCATCAAATACCAATCCATTTCTTCAGAGAGTTAGATAGAACAATTTGCAAATTTATCTGGAATAACAAAAAACCCAGGATAGCTAAAACTATCCTTAACAGTGAAAGGACTTCTGGGGGAATCGCTATCCCTGAGCTCAAGCAGTATTACAGAGCAATAGTGACAAAAACTGCATGGTATTGGTAGAAAGACAGACAGCTAGACCAATGGAACAGAATTGAAGACCCAGAAATGAACCCACACACCTATGGTCACTTGATTTTTCAAAAAGGAGCTAAAACAATCCAATGGCAAAAAGATAGCATTTTCAGCAAATGGTGCTGGTTCAATTGGAGGTCAGCATGTATAAGAATGCAGATTGATCCATGCTTAACCATGTAAAAGCTTAAGTCCAAGTGGATCAAGGACCTCCACATCAAACCAGATACACTCAAACTAATAGAAGAAAAAGTGGGGAAGAATCTTGAACACATGGGCACCAGAGAAAATTTCCTGAACAAAACACCAATGGTTTATGCTCTAAGATCAAGAATCGCCAAATGGGATCTCATAAACCTGCAAAGCTTCTGTAAGGCAAAGGACACTGTGGTTAGGACAAAACGGCAACCAACAGATTGGGAAAACATCTTTACCAATCCTACAACAGATAGAGGGCTTATATCCAAAATATACAAAGAACTCAGGAAGTTAGACCGCAGGGAGACAAATAACCGTATTAAAAAATGGGGTTCAGAGCTAAACAAAAAATTCACAGCTGAGGAATGCCGAATGGGTGAGAAACACCTAAAGAAATGTTGAACATCTTTAGTGATAAGGGAAATGCAAATCAAAACAACCCTGAGATTTCACCTCATATCAGTGAGAATGGCTAAGATCAAAAACTCAGGTGACAGCAAATGCTGGCGAGGATGTGGAGAAAGAGGAACACTCCTCCATTGTTGGTGGGATTGCAGACTGGTACAACCATTCTGGAAATCAGTCTGAAGGTTCCTCAGAAAATTGGACATTGAACTACCTGAGGACCCAGCTATACCTCTCTTGGGCATATACCCAAAAGATGCCCCAACATATAACAAAGACACGTGGTCCACTATGTTCATAGCAGCCTTATTTATAATAGCCAGAAGCTGTAAAGAACCCAGATGCCCTTCAACAGAGGAATGGATACAGAAAATGTGGTACATCTACACAATGGAATATTACTCAGCTATCAAAAACAATTACTTTATGAAATTCGTAGGCAAATGGTTGGAACTGGAAAATATCATCCTGAGTGAGCTAACCCAATCACAGAAAGACATACATGGTATGCACTCATTGATAAGTGGCTATTAGCCCAAAAGCTTGAATTACCCTAGATGCCTAGCACAAATGAAACTCAAGACGGATGATCAAAATGTGAATGCTTCACTCCTTCTTTAAAAGGGGAACAAGAATACCCTTGGCAGGGAATAGAGAGACAAAGATTAAAACAGACACAGAAGGAACACCCATTCAGAGCTTGCCACATGTGGCGATACATATAAAAGCCACCTAATTAGACAAGATGGATGAT
>NC_046172.1:90591289-90610118 GCF_011064425.1 Rattus rattus
AAGAGAGAGGCAAAGATTAAAACAGAGACTGAAGGGACACCCATTCAGAGCCTGCCCCACATGTGGCCCATATATATACAGCCACCCAATTAGACAAGATGGATGAAGCAAAGAAGTGCAGAAGTGTAGATCGCTCCTGAGAGACACAGCCAGAATACAGCAAATACAGAGGCGAATGCCAGCAGCAAACCACTGAACTAAGAATTGGACCCCTGTTGAAGGAATCAGAGAAAGAACTGGAAGAGCTTGAAGGGGCTCGAGACCCCATATGTACAACAATGCCAAGCAACCAGAGCTTCCAGGGACTAAGCCACTACCTAAAGTCTATACATGGACTGACCCTGGACTCTGACCTCACAGGTAGCAATGAATATCCTAGTAGAGCACCAGTGGAAGGGGAAGCTGGGTCCTGCTAAGACTGAACCTGATGAACTAGACCTTTGGGGGGCAATGGGGGAGGTGGGAGGAACACCATAAGGAAGGGGAGGGGGAGGATGTTTGCGGAAGCAGGAAGGAATAACACTCAAAATGTATAAGAAAATATTCATGTTAATAAAAAAAATGCTCTTATCACTGAGCAGAAAATTCTTTGGGTGGGGGGAGGTTAACCAACAGCTCTCTAATTGGATATACAGTCAACTCAATAGCCAGGAATCTATGTCTGATGCTTTAAACCTAGCCAACTGTCCATGGTTGGATAAGTCATAGATCCTAGAGGAGAATCTACTTACTGCCAGGTCATTTTTAAAAAAGATTTATTTATTTATTATAGATAAGTACACTGTAGTTGTGTTCAGACACACCAGAAAGGAGGATCAGATCTCATTACAGATGGTTGTAAGCCAGCATGTGATTGCTAGGATTTGAACTCAGGACCTCTGGAAGAGCAGTCAGTGCTCTTAACTACTGAGCCATCTCTCCAGCCCTTACTGTCACTCCCTTAACCAGTGTAATTTATAACTGAATTTTAAATGTTTATCCTAATACTTAGATATAGATGTATCCCTCACCAAAGAAGTTTCTTTGTACAACAGAGACCATTAAGTAAAGTCAAAATGCAAAGCTTGGCTCACTGTGGGGACCTCAACTCCAAGAGATACAGCAAACTCTAAACTTAAGCCTCAGGGAATGATCTGGAAAAAGGTATAGGAGGATCATAAGTTCCAGAGGACAGGATGTTAGGAGATACTCTTTTATTTATTTGACAGGAAAGCTATATCAACAAAATCTCAAAAGTATGATCAGTTAAATGAGACCCATATAATGACAAGACCAGGTGATATGTTAACTTGAATGGGGGAAAATCTCTCTAGTACCTACCACTAGTGAAGAGCCATAGGCAATTTAAGGCTACTAAGAGAAAAGAGGATTCAGTCATTTTGGGATGAAGCTCCCTCATGGGTTAGTGAATCTGGTGGTCAGTCCTAAACAAATACACATACGAGCAACACTAAATAGATTCAGTAAGCAAATTCCTATATGTGGTGGGGATTGTGTGCGTGCCTGCGTGCATGCGTGCATGCGTTAGAGAGAGAGAGAGAGAGAGAGAGAGAGAGAGAGAAAGTAATTAAAGAAGAGTTCGTGAATTTAAGAGAAATTGGAAATGGGTGAAACATGGGCAGAGTTTAGGGGAGAAGGAAGGGTAAAATGATATAAATGCAGTTTTAATATATTCGATTTTCAAAAGTTTTTAAATTAAAATTTAAAAGTTAGTTGACATTTTAAAAGTAGAATTGTAATAATACACACCCATTCTAGACCATCATCACAAAAAAATATGTAAAATACTCAGCATATACTTGTCATATATTAGGTATTTAATAAATTATAACTATAAAATCAGAATTTTTAGTATAGCTTTTTGTTATCTATATCATCAATGAATAATAGCAGTATATTTATATAATAATCACAAAAATATTTATAAACAAAACAATGATTGTAAGGGGTTAAAATAAGCCAGTAAGTTAGGACAGTTACTTGGACAAGAAATGGTCTGCAGGCATTACTTTGGGGAACAAAATAAATACCAGAGGACCAGAAAGTCTGAAAGGATCAACAAGATACACTGAGTTAGATACAAAAAGGAGAGCAAATGAAAAGAAACTTTCAGGTACTATAAAATACTAGCTACAAGACAAAGGTCAGAACTTTGGAGGTTAAAAGGTTAATGATGGGCCACTAAATTTTCTGGTAGGCTTTTTGGACAAATGTTTTCTATAATAAAATCCAGACCTCCGGGCAAAGATTTGCAGGCACAAGAGATGCTCTCATGTGTTCATTCTCAACCTCTCCAAGATTAAATGATTTAGGCCTGTGAGCAGCACTTGTGTTGCTTGGGGTGACCATAAGGGCAGGACTCACCCTGAATGGCTGATGAGTTGCAGGAGGAAATGTTTCAATCCCGTCTAACCCCTAAAACACAAACAACCCTAGGCCAGGGCCCTGCATATACTCATTCTGACTCTGTTCACTGGCATGTCAATTGTGGCTGACAAATTGCTTGTTAACCCATGAACAAGCCCTAATATGAAATGGTTGGTGATAACCAAGGTCTCCGTAACTTAAAGACAAGGCCTAGTTTGAGTCATGTTGTCACTGTGGCTGACCTAGTAGAGGTGTGATCAAGGCTCCCTGACACTCCGAGATTCAAGTTGATTTTTATTAGTCATGTAATCCAGGTCTGGCACGGTTCCTGCTAACAATCTTGCATTATTTAGATTTTATTTTGAAAAATGCCTCAGGCCAGTTCTATTTAAAAAAAATTTCCTGCAAGTAGGGCCTAAAATGTTGTGTTACTTTTTCTTTCATTAGGTGCAATTAGAGCTCTGCTAGGTTGAGGGAGGCAGTCTGACTGGTAATACAAGAATGTCGATCATAAATTATTTTTTCTCTCCCCTTTTCACATCCCAAGGGACAAAAACACACTCATGCTTAATGTAAGGAAAGGGCCTTTACAACGATATTCCAGCAATAGCTTACAATTACTCGCATCTGAAATCTTTGCGGGGAGAATTATCTCTTTGTATCCATAAGAGAATTGTTCCAGGATGCCCTGATACACATCTGAAGAAAAAAAAATTTTAGATGCTCAAGCTTATTTTTTTTCTCCATCTTTATTAAATTGGGTATTTCTTATTCACATTACAATTGTTATTCCTTTCCCGGTTTCAGGCCAACATCCCCTCTCACTCCCCTCCTTCTATATGGTGTTCCCCCATCCTCCCCCATTACCACCGCCCCACAACAATCCCATTCACTGGGGTTCAGTCTTAGCAGGACCAAAAACTTTACTTCCACTGGTGCCCTTACTAGGCTATTCATTTGTCAAGCTTATTTTTTTAATAGAAGATAATATATTTGCATATAACCCATGTACATTCTCCTGGATATTTAAATCATTTCCAAATGACTTATAACTAGTAAAATGTAGAAGCTATGGAAATATGTAATATATGCACTACATTGTCTAGTGACTGCTGACAAAAAGTGAGTACATGTTCAGTACAAATGGAATTATTTACTTCTTTGAATCTTTGGGTCATAGATATCTGGGTCCATGAGTGTAGAACTTACAAAACAAGAATGTTACCTCTATTTCCACAGTTTTTATCATAGTTAACTCTACTGGCATGTGGGAAAGTGAGCAGACAAGATGAGTATCAACTAATAGGAATAAAATGTAAATGTAAAGAAAATCAAAAATTAACTTGGTAAAATGTATCTATCTAGGACAAAGATCTCTTGGTTGTTACTCTCAGAAATGTCATTCTAACATTGCTTAACATCCAAACTAACTTGTAGTTACCCATATCAACTGTGTAAGCTGATAAAATTGGAAGTATGTATTTACAAATAATGTATAAAGAATAATTGTATTAACATATGTAGCAAATCTGTTGCTGAAAATTTTGAATAAATGCCATAGCTTTCTATACAAAAATTTAATGTCAGCTAGTTTAAGTTATATTTCTTGCTGTTTTTTCTATTGTTAAATGAGACTGTTCTCCTCTAAACATAAAAAAAAATGCAGTAACAAATTCCCATTTCCTTTGCTAGTTTTTCATTTCTTAAAATTTATTAGTAAAAGAAGGTTTTCTTGGAATGTTTTTGTTTAATTTCTTTTAGCTTCATCTATTTTATTTTATTTTACATCATGTGTATGAGTGTTTTGATCATATGTATGTCTGTGTAGCATAGTACTACACGTGTATGCCTGGTGCCATGGATATTAGAGGACGATATCACATCTCCTGGAACCAGAGTCATATACACAATTTTCAATTGCCATGTGGGTACTAAGAATTGAACCTACTTTCTCTTTAATAGCCAGTGCTCTTAAATCAATGAGCCATCTCTCCTGCCCATGAGTATATTTTTGAACTTAAAGCAACAAATGTAAGACTAATATAAACTGTAACTACACGAAACTGCAACCATGTAATATTAATGCAATAAATACCCAAAAGAAGGGAAATTGGCAAGGTTATTGATGTCATTCAGTGAAGCAAAAGTTCTATATAGTCATTAAAATGACAGTTGTTAGTTGCTACTTGTTATACAAAATATATACATTGAAAAGTAAATACAAATCTAATATAAGAATAAAAAGTACTTATGCTATGAAAGAACTTGGGAGAAATACAAGGTCATTTGAAAAAAATCCCCTTTTGTTAAATACTTTTAGTTTATAGAGGTTTGAAGAGTTCAAAGGTTTTGGGTTTTGTTTTGCTTTGCTTGGCTTTTTATATGATGTTTTATCAAACAAAGGATGTATTATTTCACAATAAGGTAAACAAACAATGATGTGTTGGAGGTATGAACAGGGAATATTTTCTCAAGTGCTTTGATCTCCCACTGGTATAAATATCCAGACTTTGGCATGTTACTGTCCAACTCAGAATCATCCACTTATTTCCTTGTAGTTCACGGTACAATTAGGGGATATGTGAAGGTAACTCTAGAAAATAAAATGAACTGTACTTGAGAAGATTGCTCTTTGAGAAAATATGATCCATAAAATCAAGAGACATGGGTTCAAACCCCAACTCTATATTATCCTAACAATGGGTCTTTGGCCAGATGATTCTCAGATTTTGGGGGATATGAAAAAATGAGGATAGTAAATGTAATTGTGTGTATAAGGTTATTACATTCCAAAATGTCAGAACTGTAAAGTTTGAGAGATTTTGATGAATTTTCCAACTAACACATTTCATGAATATGTATGGACAGAAGACATGGGACTCCTAGGTCCAAGTTCATATACCCTAAGGTAGTAGGAGCAATGCAGAACAACAAGATTTGCATTGTTTACTCAATCGTTATTCCTTGGGATAATATAGAGGGGGTTAGTGTAAGCAATGCATTACAGTACAACTGAAGAATCTCAAGCTTAAGTAAAATGGATCTTTTATAATAGTCATTGCAATTCTAGCTCTTTGCTGTAGAGAACAACAGTCTCTTTTTTCTAACCACTGCTCTAAGAAATCTTGTTCTTCAGTTTAAAGAGAGATAATTTTTTTACATACAACTTTTTTTAAAAAAAAAATAGCAACATGTTGGGGAGATGGCTCAGTGATTAAGAGAACTTGAGGTCCTGAGTTTAATTCCCAGTCACCACATGGTAGCTACAAGCATCTATAATGGGATCTGATTTCCCCTTTTTATGTGCACGAAGATCAAGCACTCATAGACATGAAATGGATGAATAAGTAACTTTTTAAATATGAATCAAGGAGGGCTCAAGGAAAGATGTGTGAATTTCCCTGAGAAGGGAAAATAGAATAGACTTTGTATGTGGACAGGGGCTGATAGTGAGAGTGTGGGAGTGAGGCCAGGAGCAGAAAGGATCAGATACGGTGAGGACAGAGAGATGAATGGAACTGTTGGGGGCATCTCAGAGATGAACTAGGAACCTAGTGCAATAGAAACTCCCTGGAATCTATGAGGGTAACCCTATTAAGACTCCTAGCAATGGGAGATATGAAGCCTGAATTGGCCATCTCCTGTAACCAGACAAGACTTCCAATGGAGGGATTAGAACACCAACTAAGTTACAATACCACATAACTACACTTTTTCCTGCCTACAAGCTGGGCTGGAATATAGGTGGCACAGAAATTGTGGGAGTAGATAGCCAATGACTTGAGACCCATGGCATGAGAGGGAGCCCATTCCTGACATGACTTAGAGGGCCAGGAACCTGAGCTGCATAGCCCAGAGACCTCAAATAGAACCAAACATGACCGTCAAACAAATAAAAAAGTCAAAAAAATGATTTCTAATGATAGCCTGCTATATTCATAGACTGATGTCTAACCCAACTGTCATCAGAGAGACTTCATCCAGCAACTAATGGATATAGATAGAGAGACCCACGGGCAAACATTAAGCAGAACTTGTGGAATCCTGCCAACTAGGGAGAGGGAAGGAAGGAGGCGAAGGGCTTAAGGATACAACAAGAAAACCCACAGAATCAACTAACCTGATCTAACAGTGGTTCACAGAGACTGAACGAACAACCAAGGACTGTACATGGGTCTGACCTAGGTCCTCTGCATATATGTTACAGTTTTGTAGCTTGATCTACATATGGGACTCCTAACAGTGGTAGCAGGGGCTGACTCTGATGCCATTGTCTGCCTTTGGGACCCTTTTCCTCATAGTGGGTTGCCTTGCCCAATTTTAATATGAGGGGAGGTGCCTAGTTTTATTCCAACCTGATATATCATGTTTGGTTGACATACCTTGGAAGGCGTGCTTTTTTCTGAACAGAAATGGAAGAAGAGTGGATGGGGAGGGGGGAGGGGGAGGGGGAGCAATGGGAGGAGAGGAGGGACAAAAAACTGTGATCAGGATGTAATAAACGAGAGAAGAATACAGTTTTTAAAATTAAAAATATTTTTTATTATTTAAAAAATAATATTTTTATCCATATAGGGAATAGCCACATAAGATAAAAAATGTACTAGTTGTTCTATAGCTACAGTTACAGGTGGCTATGTGTAACCCCATGCACATGCTAGGAACTGAATTCAGGTCCCCTGGAAGAGCATCCAATGTTCTTAATTGTTGAGCCATTGGAGGAAATAGGGTGGGTGTGGATGGTTGAAGGGTAAAAATAGTGGATACGTATTCTATATTTTTTTCAAATTCTACAGATTATACTACTGTGATGGTGAACTTCCATCTGAACTTTAATTAGTAATATACTAAATGAGCTCAGGAATTTTAAAAAGTGAAACTAATATTGGTGTTGGGAAGAAAGTAAGACAGAAAATGCTTTCTGCTAACTTTCTAAAAACATAAAATGGCTTAAAATGCTTATTAGTTTTTTTAAAATAAAAATCCACTTCATATTAAAATAATAAAAACTAAATGGTAAATAAGTTAAATAAACTAAAGGTTAATACAAGATACCCTCCATACATTTCCTGTTTAAACTGCAACCCAATTCATTGCATAAACAAATCTCATCTTAAAAGTGCTAGAAAGATCTGAGTTTCCACCAGTCACAATTAAACGATTTCCAACTAATCCCAGGCAGTTTAGTGATCTAACAATGCCCAGTATATCCAGTACTTAGGTATAACCAATCAGATGCTTTCTCTCCTTTCAGGCTCGGCTTATCTCTCCTGTTTTTTCTAATGGCCAAAATATTCTGAATTATTTTTCCTGTTACTTTTATATTGCCTAACTTGCAAATTATCATTTATTCAAATAAACTTTCATTTGCTGATTTTTTTCTCTCTTATCAATATGTAGTGAGTTGTGGTTGTTGGTTTTTTCCCCCCCTTTGGAAGAGTTTGGTAATGGAGGTCTTTATGACATATGAAATATTGTATGCATGTCTAGGCTGAGGGACATCAGTTCTTTGCTTGGGATAAGCTCCTGGCAAGGAGAGTGTGTGAACTCTCCTTTGAAGAGTTTCATTTCTTTTTTGCTTCAGTCTTTTCTGTCTTGCTGTTCCCTATAGCATCAGGATTTTTTTTTCTGGAAGTTTTCCTTACTTCCAAGGAGGTGTAGAGACTTTCGTCTTAGCTCTCCTCACTACTTTCACAGTCTGGAAGTTGGACTAGTCCTTGATTAAAATCCAGTAGAGTTTGAAGATTTCCCTTTTTTAAGCCCTTGGAGAGAGATAGGCTGACAGCCTGTTAGGCAGGCCTTTGCAGGGGTATTAGGTGAACCCTATGGCAATTACACAGATAAACTGGACCTGAACCTCCTCTGATCAAGAGCTGGAAAGGTAGGATCTGCTGTGAGGTCACTTATGAACAGCAGCTACCAGGAGCCATTATGACATTATAGTTGAGGGGCGGGACCAGAGAGCCTGGTAGTGGGGGAGGGGAAGTGAGGGTGCCAGAAGACCAGAAGGGAGGGAAGGGGAGGGGATGGGCGGGAAGGGGAGAGCCGGGAAGAACAAACGGCTAATAAGACACTGAAGGAGAGAAGAGGTACTAACACCAAGAGACTAAGGGAGCAAAGACTACAGTTTTATTTAATCTTCCAGGGCCGGAAAAGCCCAAAAGACACTCAGCCATCATGGCATTGAATCCTGAGGATCTAGGTAGTGGGTTTCGGCACAGCAAGGTGTCAATGTTCATCAATGAACAAATGGCCAAGCATGACAAAGGCCCCGATTTCTACCTCGAGAACCTGTCCCTGTCCTGGGAAGAGGTAGAAGACAAGCTCAAAGTCATCCTGGAGGATAGCGAGGTGCCTACTGAGGCTCGAGAAGCCTGTGCCTGGGGCACCCTAGCCTTGGGAGTGCGCTTCGCCCACAGGCAAGGTTGCTTACAAGGGCATGGGGTGCAGTGGCTCCAAGACTTGTCTAGCCTACATAAGGTGGCCGCGCTCTCCTTGTCACCAGAACTGAAGCACCTCACCCACAGCAAAGAGATGGAGCAGAAGGAGGGAGCTATTCAGCTACAAATGACCCAGGCTAAACTAGAAGAAGTGCAGAGAAGGCGAGACCTACTGAGACTAAAAGATCCTCCAGGCAGTAGATTGTCAAGCTGTCCCCTGTTAACCCTTTCTCACCCCCATGCCTGTGTTAATCCCAAATTCTTCAAACAAGTCTCAACCTTTTTCACTTTCTCCTAGGAGCTGAGGGCTCTTCCAAACGCAGTAAGACCAGCTGTGGCCATTCCTCCTGCTGTTGTCAGAAGAGCAGGGATGAGGACACAATGGTCAAATGCGAAGGAAAACTTGGCAGAGTTGATGGCTGCCACCACAGGAAAAACAGATGAGAGGGCAAATATGACAGAAGCCGCCCTGGAAGGGACAATAACTACCCCAGAAGAGGCCTCAGAGGAGCCCAATGGAAATTTCATGCATCTTCTTGGAGTCGTGAAGTGGAAAAATTATCCCCTGAAAAGGCAGAGAGTAGATATCAGACCCAAGGAAACATCCATGTGCTCTCTCTCTCAGTCCCTGAATCTGAGATCCACTGCCTCTTCTGAGCCATTTACTGTCCAACTCCCGGCCTCATTCACATACTCCTATGAAAGCCCCTTCCCAGCCATACCCACCACATCCCAACTACCAACCACAGAAAGACCACCTGAAATGTATCCCTACTCCGTTGCCTCTGATATGAGTCATCTGTCTGATATGGGAATCCACAGAGGAGATCATCAAGAACTACCGAAAGACAAGAGATTTTCAGCATTTCGTAGGCCTGGGGATTGGGACTGTCCTTGGTGTAAAGCTGTGAATTTTTCAAGGAGGGAAAACTGTTTCCACTGTGGGAAGGGAATTTGGCTGCAAAACCCTTAGTGGATTTGGAATTTGAAATAGAACAGAAACAAACCAATGGGAAATCAGTTCTTGGGGGAAGTCGAAGGGTACATCAGAATTGGGGAGGGGGAGTTGGTACCATCTAAGCGAATGGTGTGAGATATTAGGATGGTACAAATGATTTGGGGAGGCAAAAGTTTTGATGATTTCTGTTGTATTCCAGGTCACTAGCATTCACAAACCCAGAATGACCTTACTATGTATATGTGAGGGCTTGAGTGCATGCACAAGTGTGTACCTGTGTGTGTGTGCCTGTGCATGTGCCTGTGCATGTGCCTGTGCGTGTGTGTGTGTATGTGTGTGTGTGTTTGGGGTATGTATATGTGTATGCTTTCCCTAATGCCTGGTGGACCTAAACAGCTAAATATACAAAATCCCTCCCTCCCCACACACCTAGTCATCAAACGACGGAGCCAGAGGGATTATTTGATGCAAACTGATTCTCAATGTGGAGAATATGAAGGGAGGTAAATTGCAATGCCAAGATGTGATTAGATAAAGAGTCAGTGGGTCACTTCCAGGATCATAGCTAATGCTCCTGGAGGCCATAGCCCATCTAGCTCTGGCCAAGGGGAGGAAGAAACTCATCTGGTTTCCAGACAACTTTAGCAGGGTACTAGTAGGAGACTCCAGGGCACAGAGGAGCTGATCGTTGGACTCCAGAGAACTCAGCTATTGTGTAGTGCCTGCAATTGCATTACACAAAGATCCATTTTATTACAATAGGCTGAGAAATGGGTTTCTGTTCCGGGCTACTAGATCATTTCCATGTCAGGCTGGCACAAGAAGAGCAATATGTTTTCTCTTTCCTTTTTGCCCTCCCTCCTCTGTTTTTCAGGAAAGGTATTGTATAGCTCAGGACCACCTCAAACTCACTATGTAGCTGAGAATGACCTTAAACCACATATCTTCCTGACTCTATTTCACAAATATTAAGGTTCTAGGTGTGTATTATAATGTCTGGGTCAGAAAAGTAGTTTAAAAAACACTCCATCAAAGAATCTATTGGAATTGATAGGGGAGTTGAATTAGCTGTTAGTAAGCAGTAAGGATTCCTTTATCCCAAATGCCCCAGGAATGAACTTAGTAGGGCGCTTATGTTCTGAGGGAATTCTATTACCTCAAACAGGGCAAACCTAGGGTGGTTTTTCCCAGGAGTGAACTAGATAGGAGGCTCTGTCAAAGTAATATCACAAGGAATTAAACTATCAAATGAGACCTGGGCAGGGTTACCTTCAGGTTTATTATTGATTAAAATTAACAAGGCAGAGATTTGCCACCAGTATGAGGGTTCAGAGAGATTACAGAGGATACCAGGTACAAGCAAGGACGTCCACGAGTATCCAGCCTCTTAACAGGACTCTTCCCCAGCCCCAGTGTGCAGAACAGATCTGAACAGGAAACTTATGCCAGCTGCTCCAAGGTGAGGCAGCTACTGAAAGTGCACAGAGAGTTTGCCAGTCCACACGGGCCAAAGCATAGTGCTAGCTGGTGGCATTCTCTCTTCCAACTCGGCATCGTGCTAAATGGAGGAGAGCGTGGATTTCAAATGCTCTTAGTGTACTCAGTAAGTAAAGTGGAAAAGAACTCTCTATTTCCGGGAGGGGAGTGGTGGAGGAAGGCGGGAGTTGGAGGGAAGTAAAGGGTGGGTAGGAGGTTGGTCTACTCCTCTTTCCCTTGTGGCTATATGATATGTTAAAATTAACTGTGTGACTTTCAACCCACAGGTGAGAAGAGGAGGAGGGACCGTAACTGAACCAGACTGAAGCACTATTACTACTACTAGGTACTATAGACTTATAGAATGAGAGCTGTTATGGCCATGAAATACCTACAGGAACAGAGATGATTTTAGGTTATCTGTTATTGGTGAGAGTATAGTCTCCGTTAGGATTAGGGGCCAGATACCCAGCTTGCAATTTTTCAAACATCTTTTGGGCTTGGTTATCTCCCTCTACTTCAGAACTTCCTAATTTCAGTGTCCTTGGATTTGAATAGATCTTTGATATCTGGAATTGGATAGATTATTGTTGTAGGTTACAGTTTCTTGTGCGTTGTAGTGTGTTCAGGAGAATTCCTAGTCTCTACCTGTCTGTGTAATTCCTTCCCTACCCTTTCCATTGTGACAACCAAAATTGCCTCTTGGCTATAGCCACATGTCCACTAGAGGGCAAAATCAACCTGAGTTAGGAACCTATCCGACAAGCAAGTGCTAAACAGTGAGAACAGAGGAAGAATCAAAAGACAAGATCACAGAGGTTGAGGCAGCTGAACAAAGTCCATGAAGCCTCGAATTTACTTTAGATATTCCAGCACACTCAGGATGGTGGCAGAGTAGAAACTACACTGCCAAGACTAAGGAGTGAGGAGAACTGCAAGTACTCGTGGCTGTAAAGAGAAGGACTGAAAGGTTAAGACAGTGAATAAGGGAAACCTTGAGCTATTCAGAAGGAGGTAGCAGAAGAGAAATTAGAATGCAAGCCATATGATCACATATTGTACCACATAATATGATCACCTATGAGATCATATAAAATACTAAGGCAGGCCTATTGGATTCCTAAATTTTAAAATTCAAAGGACAACACCATTTGTTGTTTTACTAAACAAAATCCCTTCCTGTTTTTGCTTGAGGTTCTGCTGAGATACGTTTATGCCTTTTAAAGGTTTTGCAAAACATTTTTGCAAAGGGAACTTAGGGTTAGTGGATGAGAAACAATGAGGTACAAGATGTTGCAGGGTCAAGTAAGGCCAAGAAGACTTCTACATGTTTTGTAAATGTAGTGAAATTATTTTGCCCCCCACCCTCAAAAGACAAAACCTAGATTTGTAGGCGTGGGTAATTTGGAAAGGCTGTTTCTTCTACCAGGACAGGGAGGCAGAGGGAATAGCTGAGTGACTAGATAGTAGGAAACCATGGTGGCTTTTGTTGTGTGTTAGGCTTGTGTGTTAGATTGAGCAAGGACAGATAAGAGGGGAGCTTTCTGAATGGTAGTTTATTTCAGAATATTCACAGGGTGGAGTGAGGGAAAAGAATGGATTGCTAAAATAGGGGTGACTCAATTGTAAAAGGGCCCAACCAAAAGGAAAATTGGACTCAGTATAGCATCTCAAGACTCTAAAGCAGAACTTTGGGAAAGAGGCTGGGGATGGAGTCCTAAGAAGGACATCAGACACAAGCCCTGGTAGTGTCATAACATATTCTCATTTTGTTCTAGTAAAAGTCTCAGTCTATTTGGATATGAGTTTTATGTTTGGAAGGATTAAAGAAAAACAAAATCATCTTCCTGAACCCACATATAGCACACATTATTTCACTCTCAGGTCTAAAGTATGGTGACATATGCCTGAGATCCTAGCATTTGGGAACCAAAAATGAGGTGATTAACACATGAATGAGGGTAGCATAGGCTACATGGTAAGTTCAAGCCCATCCCAAGCTACATAAAAGACCTTGTCTCAACAAAATAAAATTAAAATGATCACAATAACAGAAAAATATGACAACCAAACTTAATTATGACTCTATCATTTGGGTGCCTTCTACAAACACTACAGAGGCAGTAAGACTTGGACTATGGCTCTAGACCAAGAAAACATGATATAGCAGAGAAAAACAAAGAATACGTTAAATATAAAATTTTGGGCCAAAAAGATGGCTCAGTGGATAAAATTGCTTTGCTACTGAGTCTAAAAACCTGAGTTCCATCCCTGGAATCCACATGGTGGAAAGATGGAGCCAACTCCAGCAGACTGTCCTCTGATCTTCACATTGGCATGCACACAAAAATAAATAAATAAATAGATAGATAAATAAATAAATACATGCAAAACATTTTTAAAAATACTTTGCTGACAGTGAGAAAAAGGGAAGGAGAATTCATGGGGCCTACCTAATGCCTCTGTCTAAAACAGTTAATTTTCCATCTGTCTAAGTGCTAATGGCCCTCCTGGGATTTTCCTTTGGAAATAACAACAGTTTTCACAGCGAATGATTACAGAATCCCTTTGTTGACCACTGTCTTTCATATGAGTCATCGACACACTACAGTGCTAGATTTACCTACTATCTCTAAATAACCACAAAACCTTAAAGGATATTTCACTTAAAAACAACAGCACTTTCCCTCTTTTCTTTTGTGTCATGTGAGATCAATATAAAAAACTGAACTGGGTGTACAAATGAAACCATTCCTTGTGACACAGATGTATCCCTACATGCCTCCAAATACAAATTAGGTTTCTATGTGGCCTTATTATTCTGCTACTTAAGAAGG
This sequence comes from Rattus rattus, assembly GCF_011064425.1. Taxonomy (NCBI): domain Eukaryota; kingdom Metazoa; phylum Chordata; class Mammalia; order Rodentia; family Muridae; genus Rattus; species Rattus rattus. The sequence continues at coordinate 90,605,368 of NC_046172.1, forward strand.
GACCCCTGTGAGTAGAATCATTCTTTACAATTTTCCCCTTTCAAAAAGTTCCTTCATGGTATTTGTGTTGTCAGAATAAGAGTGGGCTGGGAGGATGCAGGAGAGGGAAGGGAATGGGGTGTCAACAAAAAGATACATGAAAATTTATAATTAAATGTATTACTCTGTAGGGTAAGTATTACAAAGATCGTAAGGATCATGCCTTGTAACTCAGTAGTGTGTTTGCCAAGTATGCAGAACACCCTAGGTTTGAGCCTCACTACTACAGAAACCGAATGTGATATTACCCTTGCATTCCCAACACTAGGAAGGTCGTGGCAGGGGGATCAAAAGCTCCCAAGTTAAGCATCCTTAACTACACAGCAAATTAGAAGCCAGCCTGGTATCCAAAAAAAACAAAAAAAAACAAAAAAAAAAAAAAAAAAACAAAAAAAAAAAAAAAAAAAACAACCAACCGACCAAGCAAACAAACAAAAAACAGACTTGTATGAGTAACTTAAATACCTCCAGACTTCAGTGACCCGAGAGTGTCAGCCAGTCAGCAAATGACATTTATGGAAAGTCCACTCTAAGTGTGATGAGCCTGTGGAGTAAGCTGTAGATTCAGTTTTGTTTTTTTTAAAGACACTTCCTCTCTGAGAATAAGAAGAATGTGACATAAAGCATGAGCAAAGTCTTTCCTTAAGGGGAATCAAGGAAAAGACATCAAGAAGAGATCAGGGTAATAGCATTAAAAATCAAACACCGAATATCTCTTTATATACAAGTAAGCATATGTTGCCTTACATTTGAAGACTATGATCTGACCTAATGAATATACATAGCTCCATATTAGCCTTGGTTTCATTTTATTGCATTCAGCACTGCAGGGTAGACCTGTACATTACCCTTGACTTTTGTTGTTTCACGGTAATAGATCTGGGCCATCCCCATCAAATAACAACCAACTTATCTTGCCAAGAGGGGACTGTTATGCACTATAGAGAGTCAGGTCAATTCCATGCAAATTGGTCGTCATCCTTAAGAGTATGTGTTGGAATATATGCTCTGATTAACAATGCTGAGGTGAGCATTGCTTGTCCTTAATAAGTGTCCCTTAAATACACATTTTCTCCATGTGGCCATCATGTGTTATAAGCATGCTCTATTGCCTAACTACAGGTCAAATTATACATTAGCTCTTTGTTTAGCTTCCTTTCTAAGAAGCTCCAATGCTATCTGAAGCCTCCATTAGATAAAGGTTAATTATTGTGTGGTTTACATTAAGAACCAAGACCTTGAGAAGCCCATGTTCCAATGAAAGTTACCTTCCATTTTTCCTGGTGCATGGCCATGTTTTACTACCTCCTTGCTCTATCTACTTTGACTCTGTTTCAACAATCATGAATCTCAGATACTACTTAGATGTCACTAATCCTGTAGGTCAATTGTTGTCTTTTCATGAGACATCATATCAGTCTTGGATGTTTATCATACAGTGAATGAGACTAATGAGCAAAAAAAGGAGTTTAAGCAAATTATATTAGAAAGGAATGCTTATAAGTAAGATATATGAGGCTGGAGAGATGATTTGGCTGTTGAAAGTACTTGCTGCTCCTCTGGAAGACATGAGTTTGGCTTTCAGCACCCATGCTTAGGCTTTCACAATGGCCTATACCCCAACTCCACAGGATTCCACACCCTTTTCTGGTTGCTGAGAGTGAAAGTAAAATTAAAACTAAATAAATTTTTTTCTTTTTTCTTTTTTTCAGAGCTGGGGACCGAACCCAAGGCCTTGCGCTTGCTAGGCAAGCGCTCTACCACTGAACTAAATCCCCAACCCCCTAAATAAAATTTTAAAACTCACATAGTCTTTGTATTGTTGGAAGTTAGAGCTCCCACTTTGATATTTAAAGAAACACAGGAAATGTTTAGATATCCCAACATTTAAATTTCTCTTAGTTGCTAGATTATGTTTTCTGTGTTGAATCAAATAAGAAAGTATGTTCTGAATTGTGTTTGCTTGATTATAATTTGTAGGCATGCTGCAGATTCTTTTGATCTGTTAGAAATTAGAGACCTTGTTGTTTGCTTTTGCTCACTTTAGAACATTTTATACAGAAGACACTCTACAGAGAGTTGTTTCTTACGTAATTGATGCCTAACAGCCAAACTAATCTTGAGCGAAAACATACCTTTTATTAAAACTAAACACCCGAAGTTAGGAATGAAGACTTATCATTTCTCTTTCATTATTAATCTTTGCAACTTTGAGGTGAATAAAGAAACGTATATGTGTACTATGTCAACCAGTGAGTTCTTAGACAAACATAAACTGTATAGTCATAACCTATAATTTTATTTAATCCACCATCATGTGATATGCTGGTGAATATGTTTCTTGAATTTATTGTAAATCTTATAGTTTGGATATGTAGAATTTAGAGTAAATAGTCAAAAATAAAGAACAATCCAGGCATTGTGGCACCTGCCTTTAATCTCAATACTTAGGAACCAGAGGCAGGTGGGACTCTGTTGTTTTGAGCAAAACCTTGCCTACATAGTGAATTCCAAGCTAGACAGCACTAAAATATGAGAACTTGTTTCAACAACAACAATAACAACAACAACAACAACTGCTGTTTAGGACATACCTCCTACAAAGATTCTCAATGAAAAGCATCTTTAAAACACTTTTGTAGAAAGTTCATAAAGTTTGGAAACTGAAAAGAAATGACCACAGTATTTTTGACATTATAAAACAAAAACTGATTCTATTTCTGAAAATTCCTGTTTGGACTTGATCCTTACTTTGCATAAACTTATTATCTCTATTCTACTGCCCTCTGTTGTTCATCTCTCATCTGTAGGATTCTGCTTTTATTACAAGACCACACTGTGCACCAAGAAAACTGTAAATAGGACCACAGAACATTATGCTGACATAAATTAACATAAGTGCAACTCTTTTGTCATGATACAGAAGGATAGGTTCCTACAAAGAATGGGTACTAAATGAGAAGAAAGGAGAGCAAGCTGATTTGTGTCTGAACTCTGCAATCTGAAACAGCTGCCCAAATCTCAGCTGCATCACTGGGCAAGCCTTTTTAACCTTTATTGTTTTTCAAAGAAGAGTAAATGCTAGTGCTCCTCAAATAATTCCCCAAAGTAGAAACAGAAAGGCAGAAGGGATATTGCCCAGTTCATTTTCTTTTATTGGATATTTTCTTTATTTACATTTCAAATGTTATCCCCTTTCCAGGTTTCCTCTCCGGAAACCCCCTATCCCAACCTTCTCCCCTGCGTCTATGAGGGTGCTCCCCCAACCACTCACCCATTCCCTCCAAACTCCCTGTCCTAGCATTCCCCTACACTGGGGCATCAAGTCTTCACGGGCCCAAGGATGACTCCTCCCATTGATGCCCAACAAGGTCATCCTCTGTTACATATGCTGCTGAATCCATGGATTGCTCAGTGTGTACTCTTTGGTTGGTGGTGTAGTTCCTGGGAGCTCTGGGGTGTCTGGTTGGTTGATGTTGTTCTTCCTATAGGATTGCAAACCCCTTTAGCTCCTTCAATCCTTTCTCTACGTTCTCCATTGGGGACCAAGTTCTCAGTCCAATGGTTGGCTGAGAGCATCGCCTTTCTATTTGACAGGCTCTGGCAGAGCCTTTCAGGAGACAGCTATATCAGGCTCTCATCAGCATGCACTTCTTAGCATCTGCAATAGTGTCTGGGTTTACTGACTGTATATGGGATGGATCTCCAGGTGGAACAATCTCTGGATGGCCTTTCCTTCACTGTCTACTGCACACTTTGTCTCTGCATTTCCTCCCTTGAGTATTCTGTTCCCGCTCCTAAGAATCATTCACACTTTGTCTTCCTTCTTCTTGAGCTTCATATGGTCTGTAAATTGTATCTTGGGTATTCTGAGCTTTAGGGCTAATATTCACATATCAATGAGTGCATACCATGTGAGTTCTTTCATGTTTGGGTTACCTCACTCAGGATGATATTTCCTGGTTCCAACCATTTGCTTAAGAATTTCATGAAAGAAATGTTCAACATCCTTAATCATCAGGGAAACAAAACAACCCTAAGATTCAACCTCACACCAGTCAGAATGGCTAAGATCAAAAACACTGGTGACAATACATGATGGCGAGGATGTGTTGGTGGGATTGCAGACTGGTACCACCATTCTAGAAATCAGTCAGGATGTTCCTCAGAAAATTGGACATGGAACTACCTGAGGACCCAGCTATACCACTCCTGTGCAAATGATGCTCCAACATATAACAAAACAGGGGCACATGGTCCACTATGTTCATAGCAGCCTTACTTATTATAGGCAGAAGCTGGGAAGAACCCATATGTCCTTCTACAGAGGAATGGGTACAGAAAATGTGGTACATTTATACAATAGAGTACTACTCTTATATTAAAAACAATGACTTCCTAAAATTCTTTTTAACAGAAAATGTGGTACATTTATACAATGGAGTAATTCTCGGCTATTAAAAACAATGACTTGATGAATTCTTTTTAATCTTTATAAGTACCAGATTTTATGTTTATGGGTATTTTTTTAATCCTCCCTAATAGTATGCCTTACTTCATGGATCTGAGAGTTTTACATGACATCCACTTGGTAATGATCTTTCTTTTTTTAATTTTTTTTTATTAACTTGAGTATTTCTTATATACATTTCGAGTGTTATTCCCTTTCCCGGTTTCCTGGCAACATCCCTCCCCCCCCATCCTTATGGGTG
>NC_046172.1:90610218-90619713 GCF_011064425.1 Rattus rattus
TTAATTTCTTGCTTCTTCTAGGTATAGCTTGCCTCCCTCATGTTGGGCTTTACCATTTATTATCCTTTGTAGTGCTGGATTTGTAGAAAGATTATTGTGTAAATTTGGTTTTGTCATGGAATATCTTGGTTTCCATCATGTTAATTGAGAGTTTTGCAGGATACAGCAACTCACGGCATTTGTGTTCTCTTGGGTTTGTATGGACATCTGTCCAGATCTTCTTTGGCTTATAGTCTCTGGTGAGAAGTCTGGTGTGATTCTGATAGGTCTGCCTTTATATGTTACTTGGCCTTTTTCCCTTACTGCTTTTAATATTCTTTCTTTATTTTGTGCGTTTGGTGTTTTGACTATTATGTGACGGGAGGTGTTTCTTTTTTGGTCCAATCTATTTGGAGTTCTGTAGGCTTCTTGTATGCTTATGGGTATCTCTTTTTTTAGGTTAGGGAAGTTTTCTTCTATGATTTTGTTGATGATATTTACTGGTCCTTTGAGCTGGGAGTCTTCACTCTCTTCTATACCTATTATCCTTAGGTTTGATCTTCTCATTGAGTCCTGGATTTCCTGTATGTTTTGGACCAGTAGCTTTTTCTGCTTTACATTATCTTTGACAGTTGAGTCGATGATTTCTATGGAATCTTCTGCTCCTGAGATTCTCTCTTCCATCTCTTGTATTCTGTTGGTGAAGCTTGTATCTACAGCTCCTTGTCCCTTCTTTTGGTTTTTTATATCCAGGTTGTTTCCATGTGTTCTTTCTTGATTGCTTCTATTTCCATTTTTAATTCCTTCAACTGTTTGATTATGTTTTCCTGGAATTCTTTCTCAATTTTTCTGATTCCTCTCTCTGTAGGCTTCTTTACTTGTTTATTTATGTTTACTGGAATTTTTTAGGATTTTACATTCCTGTGGCTTTCTAAGGGAGTTCTTCACATCTTTCTTGAAGTCCTCCAGCATCATGATCAAATATGATTTTGAAACCAGATTTGCTTTTCTGGTGTGTTTGACATCCGTGTTTGCTTTGGTGAGAATTGGGTCTAAAGATGCCATATAGTCTTGGTTTCTGTTGCTTGGATTCCTGCGTTTGCATCTTGCCATCAGATTATCTCTAGTGTTACTTTGTTCTATTTCTGACAGTAGCTAGACCGTCCTATAAGCCCGTGTCAGGAGTGCTGTGGACCTGTTTTCCTGTTTTCTTTCAGCCATTAAAGGTGGAACAGAGTGTTCTGCTTTCGAGTGTAGTTTTTTCCTTTTTTTTTCCAGTGCAGTTTTTCCCATCTGCAGATCTTCAGTTGTTCCTGTGGGCCTGTGTCCTGAGTTCAGGCAGGCACTTGGAGCAGAAGGTTTGTCTTATCTGTGGTCCCGAGGCCAAGTTTGCTCGTGGGGTGCTGCTCATGAGTTTCCCTAGGGGCAGCATCCAGGAAGATCTGCCAGCCTTTCTGGGAACTTCCGCACCCGGGTTCCAGATGGCGCTTGGTGTTTTCCTCTGAATCAGGTATCGTGGGCAGAGTGCAGTCTTCTGGTTTCAGGTGTCTGCCTCTGAAGGTTTAGCCTCCTCCCACGGATTTGGGCAGAGAACTGTTTTATCTGTTTAACTTTTCCTTCAGGTTCCGAGGTGTCTCAGATGCAGGGGACCATTGCTGCTGTGCTCCTTTATCCAAGGGAACCTAGAGGCCGTATACTATTTCCTCTGGCTCCAGGGATGTGGGCAGGGTGGGCAGGGTGGTCTCTTCTGCCCTGGTGTCTCAGGAGTGCCCACCTGTCCACAGGCGGTGTGGTCCCTCCCACGGGTTTTGGAGCAGCGAGCTGGGGCAGGGATCCGCGGGTTTGGGAATCCTGCTAAAAACTGGAAGTCTTCTGTATTTCTTTAAGGGAGTTATTTATGTCCCTCTTAATCAACACAAGACATGGTTTTCAATCCAAATCTTGCTTTTCCTTTGTATTGGGGTATCCAAGATTTTCTTTGGTGGGAGACTGGGTTCTGATGATGTGAAGTAGCCTTGGCTTCTGTTACTTCGGTTCTTGTTCTTGCTTCTTGCCATCTGTTTATCTCTGATGTTAGTTGGTCCTGCTGTCTATGACTGGAGCTTGTGGACATATGTGCCTGTAATCTTATGTGTGTCAGCACTCCTGGAGACTAGCCTTCTCAAGGCAGCATTTAAATATGGAAGGCTGTGGGGCAGCCTTAGCTCCAGGGCACAAATGGAGACCAGTCCGATTCTGTCCCAGACAGCTCCATGGTTCTTTTGCCTAATGAGTTCCTGACAGGTTCCTCTCTTGACGTTTGTTGGAGCAAAAGTGGTATTTTCACATAAATGGTGGGCTCAGGAGTGACAGCACTCCTCTCCTGGGAGTCTAACTCTCTCTGGACAGGTTTTGGGTATGAAGGTCTGTGGGACAGCCTTAGCTCCTAATCTTTTGTTTTCTCTTATTTGTAAATTTAATTGTATGAAAAATTCTAAAAATTGGGAAAATTAAGTCACATTTTGGCAAGTATTTAAATAAAAGAATGAAATTTCAGAAATGATGATGATTTTAAAAAAATCCAAGTAATCTTAGTAATCTTCCAACTGAGGGTCAACTTGTATCCACAAACATTATATAAAACATCAATGCTGCATCATTTCTTTTTCTATTCACTAAAATATAGATAATGTAATTAGATAAATCTTATGTTCTGAAAAAAATATTCAGTTACCTCTGCTTGAATTAACAGTGTGTCTTTAATAATGGAAACAGAGATAACAAAATAATAATCAATAACCTACTGCTTATATAATCTGGTATAATGATTTTTGTTTAACTTGTTATCTTGACTAACCATTTAAAAACCACCTGAATTTTCATGGGCACATCTGTTGTAAGAAAGGCACATATTTATCTGACTTGAATCCTCTGAAGCTAAAGTATTGCATTTTGCTTAAACCATTCCCTGAATTGTTTCTAAATCATTCACACAATTAATTTAGTATCTGACAATTCCATTTACCTTAAGAGTTTGAATCACTTCCTATACAGGGTAAGATTTACACTTGCAAGTCTTCTCCTTGCCAAAAGCATGAATCTAGCAGTTTTCTGTTCTTTGTCCTCATTTAATTTCATTGAAGTATTAGGTTTTGTAACAAGTCGTCATCATTATTTATGACATGGTTTGGTTCTTTCTAGGACTGAAAACTTAGAAAGAAGGAGATGAGATTTCTGGCATTTCTGGTGATAATAACAGATGATTATGGAATTAAGGCAAGAGTAACAGACCATCTGGCAGGCATGTGTATGAAATTTTAATTTTCTAGGTGTATGTAGATTGAAACAACAAGTTTTAAAAATGTAAGCTGACTCCATCTAATTAAATTTAGCCTCTCTATAAAATGATATAAGATGTTTATGGAACAGAAAAGGCTGAGCTTGCTGTCTGCAAATCTGTGGATGGTCAGCAAAGTACTGCATCAAAAACAACCTTGTTTTAACAACTAGCAATCTACTTTCAGTAAGTATTTCCTAAGAAAAGTAGTATGTGTAACCAATCAGATTTCAGCTCACTAAGCAAAAGATCCCTTCCCTAAAGGTTAATCAGCAAATCTGCTCATATTCATTTGTAATTTACAAACAATGATCATGGGAACCTCTTTCCTGACTCTCTCAAGTATAGAATGGTCATTGAGCCAATGCAATGTGGAAAGAGATGGTATTTCAGGAATCTTTTTACTCACCTTCCTGCTAAATCTTCCTCAAGTTGTCATATCGGCCTTCTGATACTTAATTCCTTTACCAAATGTAAGGAATGATGCCCCATGGCACAATAAAAATTTTAGTGTATGGTAAAATATTTTGAAATAGACAAAATAGTCTGAAAACATAGAAAGTGTCATATAATAAAAGTTATATTATTGCCCATAGTATTAGTTGCAGCTAAACTAAATGGGCAGAATTGTCCAAAGTATACAAGCAAGAAGCAGAAATTGGTGAAATAAAAGAGGATATTCATGAAAAGCTATTACAATTCTACATTCCAAGTTCTCCATTACAAGTATGACCAGTTACACCAGTTAACTCCCTAGAAACAAAGGTCCTGCTATCTTTGATTTGTTTAAAACATTAAGCTTTGTCACCCCCCAACCCTCCCCAGGGCAGATCCTGATGTAGAAAATCAATATAACCACAGTCCTTGAGAAGGAGAGAAGAAAGGCTAGACAAGGTTAGGATGAAATTAGAGATAGACAGGGTAAGAGCATTAAGTTGTCCAGCGTTATGAACATGCCAAGAAGAAAACAGCAATGATGACTTTGTCACTCATAGTCCTATTACTATGTGTCTTTTATTTAGGTATATCTATGGGTTTATGCCCATTTTCTCCCTCACAGTCCCTGGGAATTTCAGAGGAAATGTGTTCTCTTATCAAATTATTTTTTCAGGTGAAGACAGAACCACCAACAAACACTTTTCTGATGAGGTCATAAACCACAGATTACGCTGTACTTACACATTTGGCAAACAGGAACTCTGTGGATAAAAGTTCATAGCCATATTGTGGACCCTATGTTAGAAACCTGTTTACCATGGCATTAATTTCTTATTGTCTTGTGCAATCATTTACCAGACTTACAATTGAAGAAGATCAGCAATGAGATTAGATTATTTTTCCTGACTTAAATATTTAGGCCTTAAATTCCAAGCAGGAATTGGCAATTTGGAGCACAATTAGAGTGCAACAAATAAGTAATTGTGGAGATTAGAGGAGGTAAGAGTAGTCCAGGAAACACTGAGTCCCAAGAATCTTAGTCAGATTTGGAGAATGTAAAGAAGTTATGGAAGACATTTACTAAGGTTGTTCTGAGAATGGAAATCAGAAATTTTGGGGCCTGCCAGATCACTGAGTGAATAAAGGCTTACCACCAATCTTAAAGGATTGACTTCAGTACCCCAACCATTGGGGTACATTAAGAGAGTAGAAAACACACACACACACACACACACACACACACACACGCAAATAAATAAATAAATAAATAAATAAATAAATAAATAAATAACATTTAGAAATCTTCAAGTAGCAAGGGTACTGGAGGTAGGAAAACTATGATGTGAGTCATTTAGCATTCAAACATTCAATTGTGGCTTGACATCTGGGAAATAGATATGTTTACTTGATAAGAGTACTCTGAGCACATTATATAAACCTATAAGAAAAGCACCTTTATCCTTTTGCTGAGTATAAGTGACAAGAAAAGATTCTGAGCTGTTCCTGGAGAATTTGAGTGGTTGTCAGTAGGGTTTAAGAGTTTGTAAGGTGTAAAATGTGTTTCTGTGAAAAGATCAAAGTCACCGTGTCAGAGGAAGGAGAGGGAATGAACATGAATAAATAATGTGCATGCTCAAGCATTTTCTTTCAGAATGATTTAGTACTGCTCTTTCCTCAGCCTCACAGGATTCTCACTGAATGCCCACTCTTTACTCAGAGAGCAAATAACACCACACAGTCAGTGACTTGGCAAAAAGAAACTATTTCTTTATATACAGGACAAGGGTGGTTTTTGTTGTTCTTGTTGTGTTTTGGTTTGGTTTTGGCTTTCTTTTTATTTTCTACTTAACCCATCACTCAAACTTGAAATATTTTCAAAGTAACAGCAAGTTATAAAGTTTTGCTCTTATATGTAACCCCAGAACATAGAAAACTCTCACCCATGATTATAAGACTTCATGACATTTGGAGCAAAACCAGGTATCGGTCAGGTAGTGGATATCTACCATGTCAAATATCTGGATTCCATGTAAGATTTAGGGAACCAGTGAATGCTCCTGCTTAGAAATATTACTCCTGATCTCTCTGTGTGTAGTGTGTGTGTGTGTGTGTGTGTGTGTGTGTATCTGTCTCTCATTTCTCTGTGTGTAATGCAGATCACATACTATGTAAACTGTTTGAGAGTACATGATATTTTATATGTCACTGTATTAATGAGAGCATAATGCAATGCAAGAAAATGAACACAAGAGTAAATAATGATATTTAAAACAAGCTTTCACATAGTTAATGTTATATCCATTAAAGGTATTTTTAATGCCTACTGTGTACCAGGCAAAAATGCTTGAATATACAGATATAAAATATATAGGGCTTTCTAGAAACTCACAACACAGTAAAACAGAGAAAAGTAAATACATTGCACACTGCAGGATAAATAGTGACATGGTAAACATTAGTACCTGGAAAGATTCTGATATTTCCTAAATGATTCCAGAAAAGGGGCTCATACTTCATAATGGAGATTGAATAGTAATCAATACAATAATTAAGTGCAGTAAAAATAATCAAAATCATATTAACAGGAGACCGGACTTTGCATTACAGATTTGCCATTTTCTAATAAAAACAGGAACATATTATGTAAGGTTATAAATGTCAACAGGCAGGGGCATTTAGAAAGGTAGAATTCCAGAATTAAGCAGATATCACTTATTCCCCAGTAACGTTCAAGGTAACATAATGAGTAATAGTGATGAGAAAGTTATCAACATGACTGACTGTGTCAAATAATTTTATCTCATTCTTTTTTTGTGTTACTAGAAACCAAATATAAATATATGTGCGCTTAGGAAGTCCAGGCAGTGGAATTACAACAGCTAATCACGTCTATAATGAAGAGCAGAAACAAAATTAATGTGTCCATGCTTATACTCAGCTTTATTTCCCCACCTTCATACCACTGATGATCTCCTGCTCAAGAGAATGATCCTGTCCAAATTAAGATGTGACCTCCTACATAAATTAGCTTAATCAAAAATATGCCACAGATATGCTCACAGTTTAACTCAATATAGACAATCTCTCTTTGGAATTCCTTTGCAAATGATTCTAGATTCTGTTAGGTTGACAAAGCTATCTATCACAGAACATAAGGTTATAGAAACTGAGTGAGTCAGAATTGGAACACAGAATATAATAATCCATAGTACTCCGTGATCCATTCTACTACATCATATATAAAATAATACACATACAAATATTTATATATACCTTTATATTCAACAAATTATGGATTGTATGGTGGTGTTGTTTGAATAAACTTTAAAAAATCATAGGCTCTGTCTCCACCCCTTGTTGGTTTTTTTACAATTTTTTTTTGGTTCTTTTTTTTCGGAGCTGGGGACCGAACCCAGGGCCTTGCGCTTCCTAGGCAACCCTTGTTGGTTTTTAAGAGGACCTAGGTTTGTTTCCCAGTACCCATATCAGGCAACACATAATCACATGTAACTCCAGCTCCAGGGGATCTCATATCTTCTTATCTTCTTGTATACCTGCCCACATGTTATGCACAGACATACATTTAGACACACAAAAAAAAATACCTGAAATAAGACAAAAAATAATGAAGAAGGGAAAGGAAAGGAGGACAGGAAAGAAAAGGAAAGGAAAAAGGAAAGAAAAAGAAGAGGATTATAAGCTCTGTAATTTTTTTAAGAGATTGTCAGTGTTCTTTCCTAGATATAAGACAAACCAATTTATGTGTAAGGGAAAAACAGGAAACTTAATACTTACATAATACTAAAATATCTAATGACATTTTCCTTCTGCTGTTATTGAATTTTACTTTGTTTGCCTTTTGTTTATTTTGAAGAACTGAGGGTAGAATTTCTTAAGATATGAGCATTAGTAGCCTCTGCCCCAAACCCCGTGGGAGAGAGCCCCACCGCCTGGTCAGGTGGGCACCTGAGACTGCAGAGCAGAAGAGACCACCAACACTGCCCACCCCTGCCCACATCCCTGGCCCAAGAGGAACTGTATACGGCCCCTGGTTCCCCTGAGAGGAGGGCCCAGGAGCAGTGGCAGGTCCGGCTTGAGTAGGAGACATTGGTTGGAACCCAAGGACCAACTTGATAAACAGTTCTCGGTAATCCAAATCCCATGGGAGGGAGAGCTTAAACCTACAGAGAGGGCAGACACGACACTGAAACCAGAAGAGACAGCACACATCTCTGATGACAGAGGAAAACACCAAATGCCATCTGAAACCCTGGTGCACAGAAGCTCCCGGAAAGGGCGCAAGCAGATCTTCCTGGTTGCCGCAGAGTCGGGGAGAGCTATGGGCAACACCCCATGAGCAAACTTGAGCCCTGGGGACAGGTAAGACCTCAATTTTCATGCAAGCGAGATGCCCAGAACCAAGACACAGGCCCACAGGAACACCTGAAGACCTGTAGATAGGAAAAACTATATGCCCGAAAGCGGAACACTCTGTCCCCATAACTGGCTGAAAGGAAACAGGAAAACAGGTCTACAGCACTCCTGAAAGAAAAGTTTATAGGACAGTCTAGCCACTGTCAGAAATAGCAGAACAAAGTAACACTAGAGATAATCTGATGGCGAGAGGCAAGCGCAGGAACCCAAGCAACAGAAACCAAGACTACATGGCATCATCAGAGCCCAATTCCACCACCAAAGCAAACACGGAATATCCAAACAAACCAGAAAAGCAAGATCTAGTTTCAAAATCATATTTGATCATGATGCTGGAGGACTTCAAGAAAGACGCGAAGAACTCCCGTAGAGAACAAGTAGAAGCCTACACAGAGGAATTGCAAAAATCCCTAAAAGAAATCCAGGAAAACATAAATAAACAAGTAGAAGCCCATATAGAGGAGTCACAAAAAATCCCTGAAAGAATTCCAGGAAAACACAATCAAACAGTTGAAGGAATTAAAAATGGAAATAGAAGCAATCAAGAAAGAACACATGGGAACAACCCTGGATATAGAAAACCAAAAGAAGAGACAAGGAGCTGTAGATACAAGCTTCACCAGAACAATACAAGAGATGGAAGAGAGAATCTCAGGAGCAGAAGATTCCATACAAATCATCGACTCAACTGTCAAAGATAATGTAAAGCAGAAAGACCTACTGGTCCAAAAACATAAAAAAAAAACTAGGACTCAATGAGAGAAGATCAAACCTAAGGATAATAGGTATAGAAGAGGAGGAAGACCCCAGCTCAAAGGACCAGTAAATATCTTCAATAAAATCAGAGAAGAAAACTTCCCCAACCTAAAGAAAGAGATACCATAAGCACAAAGAAGCCTACAGAAGTCCAAATAGATTTGGACCAGAAAAGAAACCTCCTCCCCACATAAATAGTCAAAAACACCAAAAGCAAAAATAAACAAAAGAATATTAAAAGTATGTAAAAAAAAGGTCATAACATATAAAAGCAGACCCATATCAGAATCATACACCAGACTTTTCGCCAGAGACTATGAAAGCCAGAAGATCCTGGAGAGATGTCATACAGACCCTAAGAGAACACAAATGTCAGCCCAGGTTACTGTATCCTGCAAAACTCTCAATTAACATAGATGGAGAAACCAAGATATTCCATGACAAAACCAAATTTACACAATATCTTTCTACAAATCCAGCGCTACAAAGGATAATAAATGGTAAAGCCCAACATAAGGAGGCAAGCTATACCCTAGAAGAAGCAAGAAACTAATCGTCTTGGCAACAAAACA
>NC_046172.1:90926984-90931984 GCF_011064425.1 Rattus rattus
AAAACTGTTTATCCGGTCTGTTTCCTTCAGGTTCCGGCGGTGTCTCAGGCAGGGGTCCTGCCGCTCCTGGGCCCTCCCCCACGGGAGCCCAGAGGCCTTATACAGTTTCCTCTTGGGCCAGGGATGTGGGCAGGGGTGGGCAGTGTTGGTGGTCTCTTCCGCTCTGCAGCCTCAGGAGTGCCCACCTGACCAGGCGGTGAGGTCTCTCTCCCACGGGGTCTGGGAGCAGAGAGCTGCTGCAGGCCGGGATCCGCGGGTGTGGGACTCCCGATAAACACAGGGCGTGCCAGTTCCTAGAGGAATTCTGCCTCCGTGTGCCCCGAGTTCACCAGGCAGCTTTCTTGCAGCAGAAAAGTTGGTCTTACCTCTGGTCCCGAGGCTCAAGTTCGCTCGCGGGGTGCTGCCCATGGGCTCTCTGCGGCGGCAGCAACCAGGAAGATCCAATTCTATTCTCTTGATCTCCCTGACAGTCTCTGTACCAATACCACACAGTTTTTATTGCCATTGCTCTGTAATACAGCTTGAGTTCTGGGATAGTGATTCCCCCTGAAGTCCTTTTATTGTTGAGGACAGTTTTAGCTATCCTGGGTTTTTTGTTATTCCAGATGAATTTGTAAATTGCTATTTCTATCTTTATGAAGAATTAGGTGACAATTTGATGGGGATTGCATAGAATCTGTAGATTGCTTTGGGAAAGATGCCCATTTTTACTATATTAATCCTGCTGATGCATGATATGCGAGAACTTTCTGTCTTCTGAAATCTTCAGATTATTTCTTCACAAACTTGAAGTTCTTTTCATACAGATATTTCACTTGCTTGGTTAAAGTTATACCAAGATATTTTATATTATTTGTGACTATTGTAAAGGGTGTTATTTCCCTAAATTCTTTCTCAGCCTGTTTATTCTTTGAATTGAGGAAGGCTACTGTTTTATTTGAGTTGATTTTGTATCCAGCCACTTTTTTGAAGTTGTTTAACAGGCTTAGGAGTTATCTGGTGGAACTTTAGGGGTCACTTAAGTATACTTTCATATCATCTAGAAATATAATATTTTGATTTCTTCCTTTCCAATTTATATCCCTTTGATCTCCTTTTGTTGTCTGATTGCTCTGGTTAGGACTTCAAGACTATATTTAATAGGTAGGAAGAGAGAATTAGCCTTGTCTAATCCCTGACTTTAGCGGGATTGCTTCAAGTTTATCTCCATTTAATTTGATGTTAGCTACTGGTTTGCTGTATATTGCTTTTACTATATTTAGGTATGGGCCTTGACTTCCTGATATTTCCAAGACTTTTAACATGAAGGGGTGTTGAATTTCATCAAATGCTTTCTCAGCACCTGATGAGATGATCCTGTGTTTTTGTTCCTTTTAGTTTGTTTATATAGTGGATTACGTTGATGGGTTTCCATATATTGAACCAACCCTGCATCCCTGAGATGAAGACTACTTGATCACGATGGATGATCATTTCGATATGTTCTTGGATTTGGATGGGGAGAATTTTATTGAGTATTTTTGCATTGATATTCATAAGGGAAATTGTTTTGAAGTTCCCTTTCTTTTTTGGCTTTTTGTGTGGTTTAGGTATCAGCATAATTGTGGCTTCAAAGAATGAATTGCTTGGTGTTCCTTCTATTTCTGTTTTGTGGAAGTATTGGTGTTAGGTCTTCGATGGAGGTCTGATAGATTTCTGCACTAAACCCATCTCTTTCTGGGATTTTTTTTTTTTTGGTTAGGAATTGGGAATGTAATTTTTTTCCATCTTTATTAACTTGAGTATACCTTATTTACATTTCGATTGTTATTCCCGGGCCAACATCCCCCTAACCCCTCCCAATCCCCTTTGGTATGGGTGTCCCCCTCCCCATCCTCCCCCATTACCGCCCTCCCCCCAAAAATCACATTCACTGGGGGTTCAGTCGTGGCAGGACCAAGGGCTTCCCCTTCCACTGGTGCTCTTCTGTAGTTATGTCTCCCTTTTCAATTCTGATTTTGTTAATTTGGACTGACTCTCTGTGTTCTCTCATTAGTCTGGCTAAGGGTTTATCTATTTTGTTGATTTTCTCAAAGAACCAACTTTTGGTTCTGTTGCTTCTTTCTATGGTCAGTTTTGTTTCTACTTGGTTGATTTCAGCTCCGAGTTTGATTATTTCTGCCTTCTACTCCTCCTGGGTGTATTTGCTTCTTTTTGTTCTAAAGCTTTTAGGTGTGCTGTCAAGCTGCTGATATATGCTCTCTCTTGTTTCTTTCTGCAGGCACTCAGAGCTATGAGTTTTCCTCTTAGCACGGCTTTCATTGTGTCCCATAAGTTTGGGTATGTCGTACCTTTATTTTCATTAAATTCTAAGAAGTCTTTAATTTCTTTCTTTATTTCTTCCTTGACCAGGTTATCATTGAGTAGAGCATTGTTCAACTTCCATGTATATGTGGGCGTTCTTCCCTTATTGTTGTTGAAGACCAGCTTTAGCTCATGGTGGGCTGATAGCATGCATGGGATTATTTCTATCTTTCTGTATCTGTTGGGGCCCGTTTTATGACCAATTATATGGTCAATTTTGGAGAAAGTATCATGAGGTGGTGAGAAGAATGTATATCCTTTTGCTTTAGGATAGAATGTTCTATGAATATCTATTAAGTCCATTTGGTTCATGACTTCTCTTAGTCTGTCTATGTCTCTTTAATTTCTGTTTCCATGATATGTCCATTGATGAGAGTATGACATTGAAATCTACTACTATTATTGTGTGAGGTGCAATGTGTGCTTTGAGCTTTAGTAAGGTTTCTTTTACCTATGTAGGTGCCCTTGTATTTGGAGCATAGATATTTAGGATTGAGAGTTTATCTTGGTGGATTTTTCCTTTGATGAATATGAAGTGTCCTTCCTTATCTTTTTTGATGACTTTTAGTTGAAAAATTGATTTTATTCGATATTAGAATGGCTACTCCAGCTTGCTTCTTCAGACCATTTGCTTGGAAAGTTGTTTTCCAGCCTTTCAGTCTGAGGTAGTGTCTGTCTTTGTCTCTGAGGTGTGTTTCCTGTAGGCAGCAGAAAGCAGGGTCCTCGTTGCGTATCCAGTTTGCTAATCTATGTCTTTTTATTGGGGGAGTTGAGTCCATTGATGTTGAGAGATATTAAGGAATAGTGATTGTTGTTTCCTGTTATATTCGTATTTGGATGTGAGATTATGTTTGTGTGTTTTTTTTCTCTTTCTTTTGTTGCCAAGATGATTAGTTTCTTGCTTTTTCTAGGGTGTAGCTTGCCTCCTTATATTGGGTTTACCATTTATTATCCTTTGTGGGGCTGGATTTGTAGAAAGATATTGTGTACATTTGGTTTTGCCATGGAATATCTTGGTTTCTCCCATCTATGTTAATTGAGAGTTTTTGGTTGGATACAGTAGCAATATGGGCTGGCATTTGTGTTCTCTTAAGGTCTGTAAGACATCTGTCCAGGATCTTCTGGCTTTCATAGTCTCTGGTGGGAAGTCTTGGTGTGATTCTGATAAGTCTGCCTTTATATGTTACTTGATCTTTTTTCCTTACCGCTTTTAATATTCTTTCTTTATTTTGTGAATTTGGTGTTTTGACTATTATGTGATGGGGGGAGTTTCTTTTGTGGTCCAATGTATTTGGAATTCTGTAGGCTTCTTGAACGTTTATGGGCATCTCTTTCTTTCAGTTAGGGAAGAGTTAGGGAAGTTTTCTTCTATGATTTTGTTGAAGATATTTACTGGTCCTTTGAGCTGGGAGTCTTCACTCTCTTCTACCTATTATCTTTAGGTTTAATCTTCTCATTGAGTCCTGGATTTCCTGTATGTTTTGGACCAGTAGCTTTTTCCACTTTACATTATCTTTGACAGTTGAGTCGATGATTTCTATGGAATCTTCTGCTCCTGAGATTCTCTCTTCCATCTCTTGTATTCTGTTGGTGAAGCTTGTATCTACAGCTCCTTGTCTCTTTTTTTGGTTTTCTATATCCAGGGTTGTCTTTCCCTTGTGCTTTCTTTTTGTTTTATTTCCATTTTTCAATTCTTTCACCTGTTTGATTGTGTTTTCCTGGAATTCTTTCAGGGATTTTTGTGATTCCTCTCTATTGGCTTCTACTTGTTTATTTTTTTTCCTGCATTTCTCTAAGGGAGTTCTTCATGTCTTTCTTGAAGTCCTCCAGCATCATGATCAAGTGTGATTTAAATCTAGAACTTGCTTTTCTGGTATGTTTGGATATTCAGTGTTTGCTTTGGTGGGAGAATTGGGCTCCAATGATGCCATATAGTCTTGGTTTCTGTTGCTTGGGTTCCTACACTTGCCTCTCCCCATCAGGTTGGCTGTGGTGTTACCTTGTTCTGCTATTTGTGACAGTGGCTAGACCATCCTATAGGTTTGTGTGTCAGGAGTGCTGTAGACCTGCTTTCCTGTTTTCTTTCAGCCAGTTGTGGGAACAGAGTTTTCTGCTTTCAGTCGTGTAGTCTTTCCAGGTCTTCAGCTCTTCCTGTGGGCCTGTGTCCTGATTCCACCAGGCATGTTGCTTTGGAGCAGAAAAGTTGGTCTTTTCTTCAGTCCTGCGGCGGCATTCGAGTTGCTGGGGAGGGGCTGCTTTTGAGCTGTCCATGAGGGCGGCAACCAGGACGGCCTGCACAGCCTTTTCCTGGAGCCCCCGTGCACTGGTGTCCCAGATGGCATTAGGTGTTTTCCTCTGGAGTCAGAAATGTGGGCAAAGTGTAGTCTCTTCTGGCTTCCCAGGCCTGTCTTCACCTCTGATGTTTTAGCTCTCCCTCCCACGGGATTTGGGTGCAGAGAACTGTTGACCGGGTCCCTTCAGGTCTGGGTGGGTGTCTGGACCACCTGGGATTTTTTTTTGATATACAGAAACTCTCAGAAGGTCTAAAATTGTCAGGAAATAACCTACTCAGGGACCAAAACTGAATAAAAGAAGTATTAATTTTTTTCGAGTTTCCCTGTTGACTCCCTGAATTTCCTGAAATAAAGCTGTTGGCT
>NC_046172.1:90936542-90942563 GCF_011064425.1 Rattus rattus
CATGTAGTCGTGGTTTCTGTTGCTTGGGTTCCTGTGCTTGCCTCTCGCCATCAGATTATCTCTAGTGTTACTTTGTTCTGCTATTTCTGACAGTGGTTAGACTGTCCTATAAGCCTGTGTTTCAGGAGTGCTGTAGACCTGTTTTCCTGTTTTCTTTCAGCCAGTTATGGGGACAGAGTGTTCTGCTTTCGGGCGTGTAGTTTTTCCTCTCTACAGGTCTTCAGCTGTTCCTGTGGGCCTGTGTCTTGAGTTCACCAGGCAGTTCGCTTACAGCAGAAAAGTTGGTCTTACCTGTGGTCCCGAGGTTCAAGTTTGCTCGTGGGGTGTTGCTTATGAGTTCTCCGTGGCTGCAGCCGCCAGGATGATCTGTGCCGCCCTTTCCAGGAGCTTCCGTGCACCAGGGTTCCAGATGGCGTTTGGTGTTTTCCTCTGGAATCAGTAATGTGTGCAGAGTGCAGTCTCTTCTGGTTTCCCAGGCGTGTCTGCCTCTCTGAAGGTTTAGCTCTCCCTCCCACGGGATTTGGGTGAAGAGAACTGTTTATCCGGTAGGTCCCTTCAGGTTCTGGCGGTGTCTCTGAAGCAGTGAACCTGCTGCTCCTGGGCCCTCCTCTACGGGAACCCAGAGGCCGTATACAGTTTCCTCTTGGGCCAGGGATGTGGGCCGGGGTGGGCAGTGTTGGTGGTCTCTTCTGCTCTGCAGCCTCAGGAGTGCCCACCTGACCAGGCGGTGAGGGCTCTTTCCCACCGGGTTTGTGAGCAGAGAGCTGCTGCGGGCAGGGATACACCGATTTGGGACTCCAGCTAAATACAGGAAGTGTTCGGTCCTAGAGGAATTTTGCCTATGTGTGTCCTGAGTTCACCAGGCAGGTCGCTCTGGCATGGATTCTTTATGAAGGCTAATAAAGTGGAACTATTAGTAACATCATTTGGAAAATAGGTTCAAAAACAACAATCATTCATTTTCTCATTTTTCTCACATCCAAAGCTTTTTTTATTAACAGTAAGATCCAGGGTTAGTTTTTGTGGACTTGGCTGGTCCTTTGGCTTCTGGTATACTTGAACTTCTGGCCCTTGGAATGGGCATAGGGTTCGATGCTGCTATGTGGAGTTTGTGGGGCCTGGCCAAAAATGTTGGTACAACCCTTGATACTTACAAGGACCAGAAAGGAGTACAGTGCCTCAGCCCTTGCGATACTCCCGGGCCAGTTGGTCAAAGGTGAGAGTTTTACTCCCAGACTTGAAGATGTGATTTTGGGCTGGCTTCTCACCTGCAGTGCACACACCTTCAGCTTGAGCACTTCCAGAATCCTACAACCTCTATGACGATCCCCAAAACCACAGCAATTTTGTTTTCCTGGTTAGTAAGCTTCATCTTTTGGATCATTCCAGACAGGGACAGAGGTGGCATATCAGTGCATCTCATAAATAACCTTTTCAGCACAAAGTGATTCTTAATCCAAAAGTAAAAATCAATAAATAGCAAGGAATATTACTAGTGTACTTCATTTTTAATATTCTTAAGAGATATTAATTTTCAAAACTAATTTTTCTCCAATTTTGAGTTTAGTTTGATGTGTTCTTATGTAAGAAAATTTCCCAATGATTTTTGTGCTTCTCCTTTCCCCAACATCATCCATCAGGTCAGAGACACTGAAAGAGATTAATACATTAATCATAGTACATGGTTTGTCCCTTTCACCCTTTAGGCAAATGTAGTTCCAGGTCTTAAGTCCAGCTATTAGTTATTTTGAATGAGATACCCTGATATTTTATTTGATAATATCATCTGAGCTGGAAAGATGGCTCAGCAGTTAAAAGTGCTGATTGCTCTTTCAGACATCCAGAGTTCAAGTCCCAGCAACCACAACTATTAGTAAAGATATCACATTCCTTCTTCTGGCATACATGAAGACAGAGTACTCATATTTCTGAGATGAATAAATAAATCTTAAAAAATATCATCCATATGTTCAAAAGTAGCTTTCCCCACAATATTCTGGGACTCATGAATAAGGCTATAGATACATATTTTCCCATACAAATGTGCTTTCATACTCAGAGCTTGAAAATTGTGATATGGTTTTTCAGGAAATATTTATTATTACTCTTATGAACACACGGTGAATTTTTTAGACTAATTCTTAACAATATTTGCAAAATTCTGTCTAGTTTACAAATCTAATTTTGGCTTGTTTTGTGTGAGAGCTTGGTTTTCCTGAGTCTGCCTTTGGCTTGGTAATCAATTTCAACTCTGCAAATGCAGACCTTAGCTAATGAAGATTTTTCTATTTTTATGAAATATTTTGCCAAATATTATTTAAAATTTTAATATTTAGGAACTAAAATCGGAAATTTAGAAATGGTTATTGCTTTTAAATCATGTTATAAACCCAATAGCAGAAATGTTGATATCTCATTAAGGTATGTGGATCATTGTCTATTTGCAGGTGAAAGCAGGCAAAAGATAAGGCCTGTGATTGGGCACTGAAAAAGTAAAGTGGGCACAGAGTTTTGGAAGAGGAGAGAGAGGAAAAAGGTAGAGAAGAATCAAGATGGAGGCAGAGAAGGATGACACAGAAATGTGGATTGTTGTTGATATAAAGGTGGCAAACCAATGTGTTAGGCAAGAATCTACTACAAATTTAAGATTATCAGCCTCAGAGTGAGTTAGTTAGAATTTTATTTTCTAAGTGAGACATGGGTGGCACCATGACAAGCCACATGGTCACTCAATTGTGGGAACCTTAAGCAAAAGAAACACAGGCAAATTCACCACACAGGTTGTGAGGCTCCTTGCTGTGAGAAGAGACAATAGGACTACTCTAGGCAGAAAGACAAATCTCTTGGTTTCCTAAAACCAGGTAATCATAGGACACAGTTTTAAAGTTTGTTTTATTTATTTATAATGCTCTATTAAATCTTACAGAATACTCATATTCTCTCTTGTTGATGTAAAATTATAAAAAAGGTCTGTCTTTTACCCCAGCTAGATCTGACACCACAGTGCCCCAAGATATCTGGTAGATATCTTGCCAGAAACACATGTCCCAATTCAGTGGCAGCTTAGTGTCTCCACCGCCACACACTCTCTTAAACTTAAATCACTACATGAAAGAACACACAACACAATAACCTCCGATCCAACTGATAAGATATAATTACCCACCTAAACATACAAAGCCCTATATACATCATCCCTTAAGAATATACATAAGAACCTGTAAATACACAGAGTGGAATCTTAAGGTCAGCCTCCATATTCTTTCCACCCCTTCTCTGAAGTCTCTTCCCAGTTACAGTCTCCTCCTCTTCCCTCAAAACATTTTCCCACCCATCCTTCCTTCTCATCCAATGACAGGCCTCATTCTATCCTGTACCCACCCTCACCTGTATGACATACTACATTTCACCCTTTTTGTCTAATAAAAAAACACCTTTCTCTTAAATATAAGCTGAGCACTATTATCATTTTGTAATTAAAAGCATAAAATATATCTAACACCCAGTCTAACACTTTATCAGTTAAACAGAACATTTAGTTATCCAGTCCAGCTTAAGAAAAGCTTAAAATCTATGTTATGTCCTGGCTAGCTTGTATACTATCTGATAACTATCTAATAAAATATATATATTTCAGAGGTAAATAGCATAGTAGGCTATGAGACTGTAATCAGTCTTCAACCCCGTCAGAAATCTGAGAATGACCAGTTATCTATAAACATAGAAAACCTGACACAACTTCCAGAACTGAGAGATTGTAGAAAGAACTCTCCACTAGCAGAGTCCTCTGTAGGCAACATGGGAGTGCAAGTCTTCAGCCTTCTAGCCCAAAATCAACTGACAGACTCTTGAAATGCAGAAATCTTGAAAGGCTGAAAATTCTGGGTTGGCAAAATTATCAGTAGACTATTCTTCATAAGGTGTCCCTTTTGGACAGTATTAGTCTGTAGATGAAATAGGCAGTTTCTGCCCAGTGGCTGCCTAGCCACAAAGTATTGCCTCACCTGGAGGTGAGATGTAATGTCTTCATTAAATCTGCCAAGGTGAAACTGAAACCCAGGTATGTCTCAACAAAAAAGATAAATAACATTGAATCTCACATATTTGAACTTCTGATGTTTTGAAAACCATCTATCTATATAAAATTAATTCAGACTGTTGTCTGTGGTGTCTTATCTTAAAATACTCTAACAAACAGAGCATCAATTTGTTATTTGGCCCTTAACTCTGTATAATCAACAAAACGTATGTAGCAATGACATCAATGAGGACTGTCTAAAACATCCACTTTTTTTTCACAGAAAAGCATGATTTATTTGATTTTATTAATACTAAAAAGGTTTTGTCTGTTTTTTTTTATTAATTTGAGTATTTCTGTATTTATATTTTTGGAATGTTATCTCTTTCCAGGTTTCTAGGCCAACATCCCCCCCCTCCCTCCCCTTCCCCTATGGGTGTTCCCTCTCCCATCTCTCCACCCATTACCGCCCTCTCCCCAATAATTCCACATTCACTAGAGTTCAATCTGCTGGGACCAGGCTTCCCCTTCACTGGGCTCTTCCTAGGGCTATTCATTGTGCCTATGGAGGTTGGAGTGGGTCAGTCCATGTAAGGGTCTTTGGATTTTTCCATTGGATGGTTTTAGCTACCTTGTCCAAAAATCAAGTGACCATGGAAAAGTGGGTTCTTTCTGATCTTCAATTCTATTCCACTGGTCTATCTGTCTGTCTCTGTACAAATACCATACAGTTTTGTATCACTATTGGTCTGTAATACTGCTTGAGTTCAGGGATAGTGATTCCCCCAGAAGTCCTTTTATTGTTGAGGATAGTTTTAGCTATCCTGGGTTTTTTGTTATTCCATATGAATTTGCAAATTGTTCTATCTAACTCTCTGAAGAATTGGATTGGTATTTTGATGGGGGATTGCATTGAATCTGTAGATCAGGTTTGTGTAATGCCATCTTTACCTATTAACCTGCCAACCATGGAGCATGAGAGATCTTTTCTTCTGGTCTTCTTCAATTTCTTTTCTTCAGAGGCTCTAAAGTTCTTATCATGCTAGATATTTCCTTGTTGGATTCAAAGTCACATCAGCGCTTTTATATTATTTGGGACTATTATGCAAAGGGTGTTTCCCCAATCTCTTTCTGAACATTTAATTTTTTGTGTAGAAAAGGCTCAATTTATTTATTTGGGTTCATTTCTGGTCCAGGGGTAAATTGGTGACAACTCCTCCATAACTTCTTCAAGCTGTACATGAGCATTGGGATGTCTATGCTTATCACCCTGTACAAAGCTTAAGTCCAAGTGGATCAAGGACCTCCACATCAAACCAGATACACTCAAACTAATAGAAGAAAAAGTGGGGAAGCATCTCGAACACATGGACACTGGAGAAAATTTCCTGAACAAAACACCAATGGCTTACGCTCTAAGATCAAGAATCGACAAATAGGATCTCATAAACTGCAAAGCTTCTGTAAAAGGGGCAAAAGGACACTGTGGTTGGGACCAGAACGGCAATGACTGGCCAACAGATTGGGAAAAGATTCTTTACCAATCCTCCAACTGATAGGCTAATATCAAAATATACAAAGAACTCAGAAGTTAGACTGCAGGGAGACAAATAAGGCACCATTAAAAACAAATTAGAGTCAAACAAAGAATTCATAGGTGAGGAATGTCAATGGCTGAGAAAACAACTAAAGAAATGTTCAACATCTTTTGTCATAAAGGAAATGCAAGTCAAAACAACCCTGAGATTTCACCTCACACCAGTGAGAATGACTAAGATCAAAAACTCAGGTGACAGCAAATGCTGGCGAGGATGTGGAGAAAGAGGAACACTCCTCCATGGTTGGTGGGATTGCAGACTGGTACAACCATTCTGGAAATCAGTCTGGAGGTTCCTCAGAAAATTGGACATTGAACTGCCTGAGGATCCAGCTATACCTCTCTTGGGCATATACCCAAAAGATGCCCCAACATATAAAAAAGACACGTGCTCCACTATGTTCAT